>NW_021181310.1:0-2702 GCF_002162155.2 Triticum dicoccoides | reverse complement strand
AGGACCTCAGGTGTTGTTGGAATTTTGCTAGTAAGCCTTTGGTCGAAAGCCCAACTAAAATTCTGAAATTCTCTTGGCCCATTCATGCACACATATGAGTTGAGTGAGTGAGACTAAAGTTTAGTCCCACCCCGGAAGTTGAGAGAGAGTTGCACCTCTTTATAAGGTGAGCTCTTCTACCACTTGTATGAGCATGAGAAGATGAGACCTACACGCGCTCCTCCTCCACGCCACGCCACGCCACGCCTTGTGGTCTCACCACCGTTCCATATCATTGCGCCGCCAAGCAAGTCTTCTCCATCCCTCCTTTTGGTGTGCACCGGTAGAAGGGATAGTCGGCCTCCGGAACCCCACCTCTCGTGATCCTGTACGGGAGAGGGGCAATCAGGTTTTTGGGGAGCGCACTCACGCGACTGCTGGCAGCGACGACATGGGCGACAACGTCAACGCCGGCGGTGCTGCTCCCGCTGCACCCTATGTGATTCTATCCTTCCTGTTCGAGATCGTGGTAGAATTCATGTTTCTAGTATGTGCCCTAGATGTGATCTGTTCATCTACTCTGCTAGTTCGCATGATTAGTTTAATCTCTGCTACTGCAGTCATGATTTATCTTCTGTTTATTCGGATTAAATCTCGTAGTAATTTGCTCATATTTCCAACAATCCAAAAACCTGATTATAGACAATTTACTTCGAGTGGTTTTGCTGCGCATCTGAAGCCGCCTGCCTTTAAGGGGGCGCAATATAAATGGTGGTACACGAGAGCAGTCTACTAGTTTCAGACCATGGGCTGCTATGACGCCACCAAGGGAAGCCTGGGGACGATCTTAATCCAGCACAGCTGGAAGCTTTTGAGAAGATCAATACTCTCTTTAAAGGCGCTCTTCTGAGTGTCCTTGATGACTCCATTGTGGATTCATATATGTTGTTTGACAACGGAAAGGACATGTGGGCTGCACTCGAGGCCAAGTTTGGTGCCTCGGACGCCCGCATCGAATTGTACGTCATGGAGCAATTCTATGACTACAAGATGACTGATAAGCGCTCTGTTGTACAGCAGGCTCATGAGATACAACCGCTCGCAAAAGAAATTGAGTGCTTCAAGTGTGTGTTGCCGGACAAATTTGTTGCCGGAGGCATCATTGCCAAGCTTCCACCTTCGTGGAACAATTTTTCTACTTCCCTGAAACACAAGAGACAGGAGTTTTCTATTGTGGATCTCATTGGTACTCTTGATGTTGAAGAGAAGGCGAGAGCAAATGACACATGTGCTCGAGTTGCTGAGGGAGCGTCTAGTGCCCACATGGTACAAAATAAGAACCTCCAGCCCAACAAGTTCAAAAACAACAAGAACAAAACTCAAGGCAAAGGCAACTTTGATACAAAGAACAAGCCGTCACATTCTACCAACTTTGAGAAGAATTCTCATAAGAAAGGGAAGGGACTTTGCCATGTCTGCGGTGATCCTAATCACCGGGCTCCGAAGTGTCCTAACCGCTTTAAGGAGCGCGAAGATGAGAAGAGTGGCAAGTCCTCTAATGTTGTCATCGGTGACACTGATAACAAGGATTCTGGGTAAGGTATTCTTCCTACCATCCTTTCAGTATTTCAATCTCCTGTTTGGTTAATTGACACTGGTGCCAATGTACATGTTTGTGCTGATGCCTCCATGTTTTCTTCTTACTAGCTCACAGGTACTTCTCCCGTACTAATGGGGAACGGGTCACATGCCATCGTTCGAGGTGTTGGCACGTCGATCTGAAGTTTACTTCGGGGAAGACCGTGCGTCTGAAGAACGTTCATCATGTGCCATCCATCAATAAAAATCTCGTTAGCGGTTCCCGTTTATGTCGAGATGGTTTTAAGTTGGTTTTTGAATCCAATAAAGTTGTAATTTCTAAGTATGGACAATTTGTTGGAAAAGGCTATGAGAGTGGAGGCTTGTTCCGCCTGTCTTTGTCATATATTTGCACTAAAGTTATTAATAATGTTTGCCACAACAATGAGTCTGATATTTGGCATTCACGACTTTGTCACATTAACTTTGGTTGCATGACACGACTAGCCAATATGAATTTAATTCCGAAAATCTCTACTGTCAAAGGCTCCAAGTGCCAAGTATGTGTGCAAGCTAAGAAACCTCGCAAGTCCCATAAGACTGCAGAGGCAAGAGACTTGGCGCCACTAGAGCTTATACATTCCGATCTTTGTGAGATGAATGGCGTGTTGACAAAAGGTGGTAAGAGATACTTCATGACGTTGATTGATGACTCCACTAGATATTGTTACGTGTATCTTCTGAAATCAAAAGATGAGACTTTAACTTTCTTCCAAAACTATAAAGCTGAAGCAGATAACCAACTTGATTAAAAAATTAAACGGCTTAGGTCTAATCATGGTGGAGAGTATTTTTCCAATGAATTTGATTTGTTTTGTGTGGAGCATGGTATAATCCATGAGAGGATGCCTCCCTACTCACCCTAGTCAAATGGGGTAGCCAAAAGAAAGAACCGAACTCTAACTGATATGGTTAACACCATGTTAGACACTTCGGGTCTATCCAAGAAATGGTGGGGGGAGGCGCTAATGACTGTGTGTCATGTCCTAAACCGAGTTCCCAAAAAGCATAAGGCCATGACTCCATTTGAGGAATGGGAAAAGAAAAGATTGTGTAGGATCGAAAGTATGTCTAGAGGGGGGGGG
>NW_021181309.1:0-2132 GCF_002162155.2 Triticum dicoccoides | reverse complement strand
GGATGGAACCTGAATAGGCGATAAACCTGGACTAGAGACTTGTTCGGTTAGTCAGGTCGTGGCCGACTCCCTCGCCCGGCTTCCGCTTGAAGGTTGCCGAGGTACATGACGTGTACAGGGCGGTAAGTGGCGAGAGCGTGTGTGAAGAAGTACACCCCTGCAGGGTTAACATCATCTATTCGAATAGCCGGATTCCTCGGATATGGAAACTTGGACCCCTTGCATAGTTCATAGACAAGTGAAAGTGGATACTCTAAAATAGCAAGATAAGCGTGAGTGCTATGGATGGCGTTCTCGTAGAGAGACGGGAGCGGATCCATAGTGGTGTATTGATATGGTGAATATGTGGACTCGTGTGCGCCACCTCAAAAGAGTCGCTTGCAGTCGTAGTTAGGTTAGCCACCGAGTCAAAGCTGGCTTGCTGCAGTTAAACTCCTCCACCCCCTTTGTTGATAATGATGCATATGTAGTTAGTTCTGATGTAAGTCTTGCTGGGTACATTTGTACTCACGTTTGCCTATTTTATGTTTTGCAGAGAGACTTCGGTCTCACTAGTAGTTCCACGTGGGCTTCGACGTTTAGCTTGTTACCTCAGCTACGATCTTGTGCCCTCGGCAGGATCTGATAGATAGTTAGGCTTCTCAGCCTTTTTCATTTATAGATGTCTGTACTCAGACATGATAGCTTCCGCTTGTGTTTTGACTTGTATGCTCTGATTGTTGGGTCATGAGACCCATGTTTGTAATGTCTCGCTCCTCGGAGCCTATTGAATAAACTACTTGAGTCGTAGAGTCATTTTGTGATGCCATGTTGTATTGCACATATCGAGCATATTGTGTGTATGTTATTGAAATGCTTGGTATGTGTGGGATCTGACTATCTAGTTGTTTATCTTTAGTAGCCTCTCTTACCGGGAAATGTCTCCTAGTGTTACCGCTGAGCCATGGTAGCTTGCTACTGCTCTGGAACACTTAGGCTGGCCGGCATGTGTCCTTCTTCGTTCCTATGTCTGTCCCTTCGGGGAAATGTCACGCTTTGAGTACCGGAGTCCTGTTAGCCCGCTACAGCCCGGTTTACCAGAGTCCTGCTAGCCCAGTGCTACAGCCCGGACCCACTTGCTGATGACCGACACGTTCGAAGCTGGGTCATGAATGCCTGTCCCTGTAGGTCTGTGCCACTTTGGGTTTACGACTAGTCATGTCAGCCCGGGCTCCTTATCATATGGATGCTAGCGACACTATCATATACGTGAGCCAAAAGGCGCAAACGGTCCCGGGCAAAGGTAAGGCGACACCCGTGGGGATACCGTGCGTGAGGCCGCAAAGTGATATGAGGTGTTACCGGCTAGATCGATGTGACATTGAGTCGGGTTCCTGACAGCGTTGGTATCAGAGCTTGACTGCCTGTAGGTTTACCAAGCCAAACTGGTCGAAGTTGAGTCTAGAAATTCTTTAGTTATATAAGGGAATTGATTGTGGGATGGAACGTAAGACTCTTTTTACTCCTTTACCTCATGGACTTCTGATCTGAGTCATCATCTTATCTTTCCTACGGGGATTAAGAACTAGGCTATCTTTTCTTTCTATCAGGATCACGTGTTACTAATCCGTAGACTTATAGATTGTTGGATTTAAGTCTCAGCTCAGTTCTTACTACTTCTGTATGTTAATTGTTGATCTCGAAACCTTGATATTGTGCTTCTGAGTGGTTATGCCACCATTTTTGTGAATGTCTCAAATCTTTTCTGAGCATTTACAGCCGTTATGCTGTCCGAGTCATTCCAGGTTTCTAAACAGTCTGATGCACTTGCAGATTCCTTCCTTCCATTTCAATGTTCCTTTGGGCCAGATTATCCACACTAATTAGTAAGTTGAGGTACTTTATTGCCTCGACATATATGTTGGAATAATTATTATGACCCTAGGTGTTTTAGGGAGTCACCTAGTAATCTAGCAACGTTTTGTGTTCCCAGTGTGATGATTCTGGCCTTTATTCTCGAAAGCATCCCGTGATGCCACATAGTTAGTAGGTATTCTACTCCTGGGTTTTGAACCCGAGATTCACTCTACTTACATCATGTTGATAGTGTTGCTAGTTCCTTTAGGATATTAGTAACCTTTGCGATAGTCCTT
>NW_021181308.1:0-1328 GCF_002162155.2 Triticum dicoccoides | reverse complement strand
GCAAGGAGAAGACGTTTCGTCGCAGAGTTGATTATGTCACCTTCAAACACGATGGAGTGTGTGAAGAACAAAATTCGCGAAATCGCAAGCAAAAGGCGCGCCTGAAGAATCCATGCGGCATGCAAGATTGAAGTTTTAGTGGTTTGGATTTAGTCCGGTCGAAGGTTTCGACGACATGATTATCTTAGGGGTTCTATCATTTTATGTAATAAACAGGGCACATGCATGTGTATGTGTCTGTCAGACAATTTGCTCGTACAAGACAATTTGGTCATAAAATTCGCTCGGAGAAGACAATTTGGTCGTACCAATAAAGTTTTGGCTTCACTTATCAATTGTTCTTGCTTAATATTTTTCTCCTTCTCCAATTTTTTATAATTGTATTTTTCACGGCTTCACTTATCAACTGTTCTTGCTTAATATTTTTCTCCTTCTCCAATTTTTTATAATATTCTATTTTTCTCTTCAACTGCTCTCGTAAGTTTCATATTAAAAATTTCACAATCTTAACTTTTTTTTAAACTCTACCAAGCTTAGCATTCTGCCTTAGCTATCTGCATGTCATCATCTTGCATAATCTCCCAGTAATTCCCCCTCATCACATTATTATGAAAAGTAGTCATGGTAGATAAGTAAATATATCAAGCCAAAATGTAATATTACACTCATCAAAATTAGTCATGTCAGCTCGTTTGCTCTATTGTGTGTTATCAGGCATCATGTTTTTCTAGTTTGTTTTACAAACCCATCGTTTTTTTATTATATGTATAATTAACTTTTTCTGTACTCACCATAATGCCAGGCACGACCCATCTAACCACGTGAGGGGCCCCACAGGCGGGGCTATCTTCCCGTCAGCGCTACACCAGCCCATTTTGCTAGGTTCACATCGATCTTTCCTCTTTTCTCGTTTCCCTTTCCAAATCCCTAGCCCTCCCTCTCTATTTGCGCCTCCAAATCTCGACGGCGAAAGCATGACAGCGAGCTGGGCATCGGGCGGCGGTGGCTGCGGCGAGAAGAGCGGTGGCGACCGCAAGTTAGGTCGAACCCTGGGTCCTGCAAGCAGGTGGGCCGGATTCAGTGGCACAGGAGGCAGCGGCGGCGAATCTAGTGGAACAGGGGACGGGGGTTTCGTGGGCGGCGGCGGGCCGGGAGAATCCACGGCTAGGTTTTCTTCAGTGCTACACTTTGGTGGCAAAAAGGTAAGTTCTTTACCATTGTTCTTTACATCCCAGCATTATCGCCCATAATTCATCACCTGTGGCCATGACAAGCTCCATCTATGTGGTCATCAGGAAACTCCTAGTGCCCGTGTCTGCATAGATGCA
>NW_021181307.1:0-1328 GCF_002162155.2 Triticum dicoccoides | reverse complement strand
GCAAGGAGAAGACGTTTCGTCGCAGAGTTGATTATGTCACCTTCAAACACGATGGAGTGTGTGAAGAACAAAATTCGCGAAATCGCAAGCAAAAGGCGCGCCTGAAGAATCCATGCGGCATGCAAGATTGAAGTTTTAGTGGTTTGGATTTAGTCCGGTCGAAGGTTTCGACGACATGATTATCTTAGGGGTTCTATCATTTTATGTAATAAACAGGGCACATGCATGTGTATGTGTCTGTCAGACAATTTGCTCGTACAAGACAATTTGGTCATAAAATTCGCTCGGAGAAGACAATTTGGTCGTACCAATAAAGTTTTGGCTTCACTTATCAATTGTTCTTGCTTAATATTTTTCTCCTTCTCCAATTTTTTATAATTGTATTTTTCACGGCTTCACTTATCAACTGTTCTTGCTTAATATTTTTCTCCTTCTCCAATTTTTTATAATATTCTATTTTTCTCTTCAACTGCTCTCGTAAGTTTCATATTAAAAATTTCACAATCTTAACTTTTTTTTAAACTCTACCAAGCTTAGCATTCTGCCTTAGCTATCTGCATGTCATCATCTTGCATAATCTCCCAGTAATTCCCCCTCATCACATTATTATGAAAAGTAGTCATGGTAGATAAGTAAATATATCAAGCCAAAATGTAATATTACACTCATCAAAATTAGTCATGTCAGCTCGTTTGCTCTATCGTGTGTTATCAGGCATCATGTTTTTCTAGTTTGTTTTACAAACCCATCGTTTTTTTATTATATGTATAATTAACTTTTTCTGTACTCACCATAATGCCAGGCACGACCCATCTAACCACGTGAGGGGCCCCACAGGCGGGGCTATCTTCCCGTCAGTGCTACACCAGCCCATTTTGCTAGGTTCACATCGATCTTTCCTCTTTTCTCGTTTCCCTTTCCAAATCCCTAGCCCTCCCTCTCTATTTGCGCCTCCAAATCTCGACGGCGAAAGCATGACAGCGAGCTGGGCATCGGGCGGCGGTGGCTGCGGCGAGAAGAGCGGTGGCGACCGCAAGTTAGGTCGAACCCTGGGTCCTGCAAGCAGGTGGGCCGGATTCAGTGGCACAGGAGGCAGCGGCGGCGAATCTAGTGGAACAGGGGACGGGGGTTTCGTGGGCGGCGGCGGGCCGGGAGAATCCACGGCTAGGTTTTCTTCAGTGCTACACTTTGGTGGCAAAAAGGTAAGTTCTTTACCATTGTTCTTTACATCCCAGCATTATCGCCCATAATTCATCACCTGTGGCCATGACAAGCTCCATCTATGTGGTCATCAGGAAACTCCTAGTGCCCGTGTCTGCATAGATGCA
>NW_021181306.1:0-850 GCF_002162155.2 Triticum dicoccoides | reverse complement strand
CTTAGTCAATGGGTCTGCAACATTCAGATCCGTATGTATCTTGCAAATCTCTATGTCTCCCACTTGGACTTGGTCCCGAATGGAATTGAAGCGTCTCTTGATGTGCTTGGTCCTCTTGTGAAATCTGGATTCCTTTGCCAAGGCAATTGCACCAGTATTGTCACAGAAGATCTTCATTGGTCCCGATGCACTAGGTATGACACCTAGATCGGAAATGAACTCCTTCATCCAGACTCCTTCATTTGCTGCTTCCGAAGCAGCTATGTACTCCGCTTCACATGTAGATCCCGCTACGACGCTTTGTTTAGAACTGCACCAACTTACAGCTCCACCATTTAATAAAAACACGTATCCGGTTTGCGATTTAGAATCGTCCGGATCAGTGTCAAAGCTTGCCTCGACGTAACTATTTACGACTAGCTCTTTGTCACCTCCATATACGAGAAACATATCCTTAGTCCTTTTCAGGTATTTCAGGATGTTCTTGACCGCTGTCCAGTGATCCACTCCTGGATTACTTTGGTACCTTCCTGCCAAGCTTATTGCTAAGCATACGTCAGGTCTGGTACACAACATTGCATACATGATAGAGCCTATGGCTGAAGCATAGGGAACATTTTTCATTTTCTCTCTATCTTCTGCTGTGGTCGGGCATTGAGTTTGACTCAACTTCACACCTTGTAGCACAGGCAAGAATCCTTTCTTTGCCTGATCCATTTTGAACTTTTTCAAAATTTTGTCAAGGTATGTGCTTTGTGAAAGTCCTATTAAGCGTCTTGATCTATCTCTATAGATCTTGATGCCCAATATGTAAGCAGCTTCACCGAGGTCTTTCATTGAAAAACTTTTA
>NW_021181305.1:0-967 GCF_002162155.2 Triticum dicoccoides | reverse complement strand
TTTTTTTCTTTTATTTATTTACTTTTATTGTTTTAATTTAACTTAGGGCACATAAGTATTTTATAATTTTGTGTTTTCTTTATTATAATTACCTATGTAATATTTGGCACTAACCGAACATTTTTGTTTTGATATTTGAAATTTTTTGATGTTTGACAATATTTAAATTTTTAATTTAAAAAGTTTCGAACCGTCGCGAGATTAGCAACAGTAAACGAGGTGACGTGGCATCATTAGCAAAGGCCCACTGTAGCTTAAATACCCGGGCGTCACAATTCTCCTCCACTACAAGAAATCTCGTCCCGAGATTTAAGAGGGGTGTAAGGGGGGAAGTTTGGTAACGAATCTAGCGGTTCTTCTCATCCTGGCCTGCTCTTCTCGAAGAGGCCGGTCCAATACATTGATATCTTCATTTCGCTGCTTTAGGTCATCAAGATGAAGTCGGCGTCCTTTCTTCCGGAACTCCATCGTACTTACGAAGGAATAAAGGGTGGGCATTCTGGGAGAACGGACCTCGGCAAGGTTGACTATCGGGTCGACAACATCAAGGAAGGTGGCGGAAAGTAACTCTCGAACCGAAACTTAAGAAAATATCAAGAGCAAAGTAAGGAGGTATCCTGGGAAGTTTCGAGCGGGCAGGCAATCGTTCGATGCCTGAAACAAAGGGTGAAAGGGGTTCAGAGCAACGAGAATAAGTATTGCATCTGGTACCAGAATAGATCGTCTCTAGGAAGGTGGTTGGTGATCTTCATACGAAGCCAATCGTGAGGAATAACTTCGGAGATATGGGTGTGCCGGAGAGTCAGGTTTCGATCCAGTGGACCTGTGGGTTATGGGCCCACCATGTGGGTTAGAAGTAGGAAGGGCGGAGACGTCTTGCGTGATCATGCAAGCAAGGCATGTCAGGGGGGTAGCCTGTCGATTATGTCGGCGACAACGTCGATACCAAGGGCGAGGGACGAAGAGA
>NW_021181304.1:0-973 GCF_002162155.2 Triticum dicoccoides | reverse complement strand
AGTATAGGTCATTTTAGAGCTATCCTAGGTTAAATAGGTCATTTTGGAGCTAATTAAGCTTATTATGTAATTTTTGAGCTAGCTAAGCATATTGAGTCATTTTGGTGGAAAAATGCTAACTATAGGTCATTTTAGAGCTAGGCTAGGTTAAATAGGTCATTTTGGAGCTAAGTAAGGTTATTATGTCATTTTGGAGCTAGCTAAGCATATGAAGTCATTTAGGACCTAAAATATGTCATTTCTTAAGCATATTATATCATTTTAGAGCTAGCTAAGCATATTAAGTCATTTTGGAGGAAAAGATGCTAAGTATAGGTCATTTTAGAGCTATCCTAGGTTAAATATCTCATTTTAGAGATAAGTAAGGTTATTTTGTCAGTTTGGAGCTAGCTAAGCATGTGAAGTCATTTAGGAGCTAAACTATGTCATTTCTTAAGCATATTATGTCATTTTAGAGCTAGTTAAGCATATTAAGTAATTTTGGAGGAAAAGATGCTAAGTATAGGTCATTTTAGAGCTATCCTAGGTTAAATAGGTCATTTTGAAGCTAGCTAAGCATATTAAGTAATTTTGGAGAAAAAATGCTAAGTATAGGTCATTTTAGAGCTATCCTAGGTTAAATAGGTCATTTTCGAGCTAATTAAGCTTATTATGTAATTTTTGAGCTAGCTAAGCATATTGAGAGCAAAAAAATGCTAAGTATAGGTCATTTTAGAGCTATCCTAGGTTAAATAGGTCAGTTTGGAGCTAAGTATGGTTATTATGTCATTTTGGAGCTAGCTAAGCATATGAAGTCATTTAGGAGCTAAAATATGTCATTTCTTAAGCATATTATGTCATTTTAGAGCTAGTTAAGCATATTAAGTCATTTTGGAGGAAAAGATGCTAAGTATAGGTCATTTTAGAGCTATCCTAGGTTAAATAGGTCATTTTGAAGCTAGCTAAGCATATTAAGTCATTTTGGAGGAAAAAA
>NW_021181303.1:0-809 GCF_002162155.2 Triticum dicoccoides | reverse complement strand
TATTTGTATTTTTAACATATTGAATTGAATTAGTTTTATTTTTGACATATTATTTGTATTTGCCTCGTAGGGTTTGGAGACGGTTCGTAGATACAAAGGACGTAGAACTTTATATGCATTAAATTATGTATGGAAACTTGTTCAAAATTGTATATGGTCATCCGATGATATTGAATATATATTGTATATTCCTCTTGAATTCTTTTTGGTTCTAATTTCAAATTTGTTTGAAATTGTACATTCATATGCATGTATGTAGTACCGTAGAATATGTGAAACTCCTTCAAAATTAAAATAAAGCACAAAAGAAATAAAACAATACAAATTAAACAGAAAACAATACAAATTAAAAAGAAAACAATACAAATTAAACAGAAAACAGGTTTGAGGGGGGGGGCTAAAACCCTAAACCTGCGGCGGCCTTTAGTCGCGGTCGGCCAGACCAACCGCGACTAAAGGTGGGGGCGCGGGAACGCAAAAAACCCGCCAAAAACCCTTTAGTCGCGGTTGGGCAGGCGACCCGCGACTAAAGGGTACCTTTAGTCGCGGGTCTCGTCGCCAACCGCGACTAAAGGGGGGGGCTATAAATACAAGGCTCCCTCGACGCCGCCCGCCGTTTCTCGCCTGTTCGTCTCTGCCGCGCCCTCGACGCCGCCCGCCGTCGCCCTCGCCCTCGACGCCGCCCGCCGTCGCCCTCGCCCACCGCGCGCGCGCCGCCGGCCGGCCTCGGTACTGCCGCCTCGCTCGCCCGCCCTTAACCCCACGCGACCTTCCTTCCTCTCCGATCATTCCTTCCCAGTCACCGCCGC
>NW_021181302.1:0-1053 GCF_002162155.2 Triticum dicoccoides | reverse complement strand
TCTTGCTTGTTTATGTTGATTGTAGATAGATGGCTCGTGCTGTTGTTCCGTTGAATTTTAATGCGTTCCTTGAGAAAGCAAAGTTGAAAGATGATGGTAGCAATTACACGGACTGGGTCCGTAACTTGAGGATTATCCTCATTGCTGCACAGAAAAATTACGTCCTGGAAGCACCGCTGGGTGCCAGGCCTGCTGCTGGAGCAACACCAGATGTTATGAACGTCTGGCAGAGCAAAGCTGATGACTACTCGATAGTTCAGTGTGCCATGCTTTACGGCTTAGAATCGGGACTTCAACGACGTTTTGAACGTCATGGAGCATATGAGATGTTCCAGGAGTTGAAGTTAATATTTCAAGCAAATGCCCAAATTGAGAGATATGAAGTCTCCAATAAGTTCTATAGCTGCAAGATGGAGGAGAACAGTTCTGTCAGTGAGCATATACTCAAAATGTCTGGGTATAATAATCACTTGATTCAATTGGGAGTTAATCTTCCGGATGATTGCGTTATTGACAGAATTCTCCAATCACTGCCACCAAGCTACAAGAGCTTCGTGATGAACTATAATATGCAAGGGATGAACAAGACTATTCCCGAGCTCTTCGCAATGCTGAAAGTTGCGGAGGTAGAAATCAAGAAGGAGCATCAAGTGTTGATGGTTAACAAGACCACTAGTTTCAAGAAAAAGGGCAAAGGGAAGAAAAAGGGGAACTTCAAGAAGAACGGCAAGCAAGTTGCTGCTCAAGAGAAGAAACCCAAGTCTGGACCTAAGCCTGAAACTGAGTGCTTCTACTGCAAGCAGACTGGTCACTGGAAGCGGAACTGCCCCAAGTATTTGGCGGATAAGAAGGATGGCAAGGTGAACAAAGGTATATGTGATATACATGTTATTGATGTGTACCTTACTAGAGCTCGCAGTAGCACCTGGGTATTTGATACTGGTTCTGTTGCTAATATTTGCAACTCGAAACAGGGACTACGGAATAAGCGGGCACTGGCAAAGGACGAGGTGACGATGCGCGTGGGAAATGGTTCCAAAGTTGATGTGATCG
>NW_021181301.1:0-1208 GCF_002162155.2 Triticum dicoccoides | reverse complement strand
TAGATATGAGCATCACTTCAAACATTACTATGTACAAATTCATCTGAGTGAATTGTTCCAGCTTTTCAATCTGCGCGAGCTCGACAAATCTATCATCAGTTGCTACGTTCTGTAAGTGATTTATTTCTACCCCATCTCGTTCATATTGCCTGCACTATATATATGTCCTAACTATATTGTTGTGTCCGCTATTATACATGCAGAATGAAGATTAAGGAATGCAGAGTAAGGAACATCCATGATGTTGGGTTCATTGACCCACACATCGTTAATGGATATGTGTTGGAGCATCACCCCGCCGACATGGAGGCAGACCTGTGGCAGTTTCTTACAAAGCAGGAACTCAAAAGTGATATTCTATTTCCTTACCATTTTGGGTGAGTGTTTCTGTCTTGAGCACATTCTCTTTTGTTTACTCCATGCATGGTATGTGGCTGGCTAATCGATGAGTTATGCATGACGTACTGTGCATGTATCGTGTCCGCAGGTTCCACTGGATTCTGCTAGTAATTAAAGTTGACACCTCAGAATGTCTCGTCCACGACTCTCTGAATAAGGATCCAAAGCTTTGGGGCGGCATGAGAAGAATGCTGCAGAAGTAATTATTTTCATTCATTTGCGCTCTATATCGATCGGCCTATTTCGTTCATTTCCTAATATCAAGTAACTAATAACTCTCTTGTTCATTTAATTTTCTTTGCCTCGTAGGGTTTGGAGACGGTTCGTAGATACAAAGGTTGGTGAATTCAAAAAAGAGCTAGAATTCAAAAGGTCAAAGGCTAAGAATGGTGAGGATATTCAGCCAGCGGGGACCAATCTATGTGCATACTATGTCTGTGAGATGATCCGGAGATACACCTCTGAGCGGCGGGTTCCGAGTGATACCAATGCTCAGAGGAATAACCTCCGGATGATGCTTAGTCCAGAAGCTCGCTTCCGACCACTTCAAGAGGAACTAGCTGGATGGTTCAGGAGGGAAGTCCTCCATCCTAAAGGAGAACACCATTACGAGGACGTAGAACTTTATATGCATTAAATTATGTATGGAAACTTGTTCAAAATTGTATATGGTCATCCGATGATATTGAATATATATTGTATATTCCTCTTGAATTCTTTTTGGTTCTAATTTCAAATTTGTTTGAAATTGTACATTCATATGCATGTATGTAGTACCGTAGAATATGTGAAACTCCTTCAAAATTAAA
>NW_021181300.1:0-1230 GCF_002162155.2 Triticum dicoccoides | reverse complement strand
CGAAATGGTCGAGACGTAAAGATTGATATATTGGAAGCCTATATTTGGATATCGGAAGTGTTCCGGGTGAAATCGGGATTTTACCGGAATACCGGGAGGGTTACCGGAACCCCCCGGGAGCTATTTGGGCCATAGTGGGCCTTAGTGGAAAAGAGAAGGGGCTGCCCTAGATGGGCTGCGCCCCCCCCCCTTCCCCTAGTCCTATTAGGACTAGGAGAGGTGGCCGGCCCCCTCCTCCTCTTTTCCCCTCCGAGGAATCCTAGTTGGACTAGGATTGGAGGGGGAATCCTACTCCCAGAGGGAGTAGGACTCTCCTGCGCCTCCCCCCCTTGGCCGGCCAGCCTCCCCTCCTCTCCTCCTTTATATACGGAGGCAGGAGCACCTCTAAACACACAAGTTGACACAAGTTGATCCACGTGATCAATTTCTTAGCCGTGTGCGGTGCCCCCTGCCACCATATTCCTCGATAATACTGTAGCGGAGTTTAGGCGAAGCCCTGCTGCTGTAGTTCATCAAGATCGTCACCACGCCGTCGTGCTGACGAAACTCTTCCCCGACACTTTGCTGGATCGGAGTCCGGGGATCGTCATCGAGCTGAACGTGTGCTTGAACTCGGAGGTGTCGTAGTTTCGGTGCTTGATCGGTTGGATCGAGAAGACGTACGACTACTTCCTCTATGTCGTGTCATCGCTTCCGCAGTCGGTCTGCGTTGGGTACGTAGACAATACTCTCCCCTCGTTGCTATGCATCACATGATCTTGCGTGAGCGTAGGAAAATTTTTGAAATTACTACGAAACCCAACAGTGGCATCCGAGCCTAGGTTATTTATGTTGATGTTATATGCACGAGTAGAACACAAGTGAGTTGTGGACGATACAAGTCATACTGCCTACCAGCATGTCATATTTTGGTTCGGCGGTATTGTTGGACGAGACGACCCAGACCAACCTTACGCGTACGCTTACGCGAGACCGGTTCCCTCGACGTGCTTTGCACAGAGATGGCTTGCGGGCGACTGTCTCTCCAACTTTAGTTGAACCAAGTATGGCTACGCCCGATCCTTGCGAAGGTTAAAACGGAGTCTATTTGACAAACTATCGTTGTGGTTTTGATGCGTAGGTGAGATTGGTTCTTACTTAAGCCCGTAGCAGCCACGTAAAACAAGCAACAACAAAGTAGAGGACGTCTAACTTGTTTTTGCAGGGCATGTTGTGATGTGATATGGTCAA
>NW_021181299.1:0-1306 GCF_002162155.2 Triticum dicoccoides | reverse complement strand
GCGGTAATCCCGGTGGCACGTCTTGTGGAAAGACGTCAGCGAACTCCTGCAAAATGTTAGTGACAGCAGGAGGCAAAGAGGAAGGCACGTCCTCGAATGAAAATAATGCCTCTTTGCACACAAAAGCATAGCAAACAGATTTGCTGAAATCTAGCTCATCAATATCAGATTTGGTGGCAAATAAACATGCACTTTTCAATTTAATTTCAGAAGCAACACTAGATGGTTTATTATTAGGCTTCATTTGTTGCTCAAATTCTTTTGCCACAATCTGATTTTCACTCTTATTCGTCTCCTGTTTTGCTTTATTAGCTCTATTAATATCATCTTTCAAAATGGAATCAGGAGTCATAGGAAGCAAAGTAATATTTTTATCCTTATGAACAAGAGTATAGTGATTGTTTCTACCATGGTGTACAGAATTTTTATCAAATTGCCATGGTCTACCAAGTAATAAGGAACATGCTTGGATAGGTACCACATCACAATCAACATAATCAACATATGTGGAGATACTAAAATGCACACGAACAGTACGTGTTACCTTAACCTTGCCGCTGTTGTTGAACCATTGGATGTAGTAAGGATGTGGATGTGGTCTTGTGGTGAGAGAAAGCTTCTCCACCATCTCCATGCTAGCCAAGTTGTTGCAGCTCCCTCCGTCTATTATGACACGCATAGAACGTTCCTTCACAACTCCCTTGGTATGGAACAAATTGTGCCTCTGATTTTGCTCAGCTTGTGTGATCTGCACACTCAAAACACGTTGAGCAACTAAACATTCATACCTGTCAGCGTCTTCAGGAGCCATGTATTGCATCTCATGATCAGAATCATCTCCACCATGTTCTTCACGTGTAATAAGAGCCAATGTCTCCTCATCATAGTCACTAGCTGATGAGGACATCAATACAATTGTTACACCCACAGCCCCTGCTGCTATACATACTGGACCAATTACTAGAGCTCGTGCACGCCAACTAAATTACCAGGTACTTTCGTTTCTTGGTAATGATTTTAATGTTCATGAGAATATGATGCTGCCTAAATTGGATACATTTGTTTTGCTTACAAATGAAGGGCCTAGCTTGGAGAAGGATGAACATTGGAGCAAGAACAAGCATGGAGATGATGGCATGCGCAAGGGGAACAAGAACAGAGTTACAAGTGATGATTTCAGGACTTTGAAGCCACCATAATGGGTGCATGAAGCCTTGGACGAAATATACAAGATGCCACTTCATAAATTTCGTCCCGAGGCTATTTTAGGTGCTGCGTCACCTTATTATTGGGCCAGGCCCATGTA
>NW_021181298.1:0-1895 GCF_002162155.2 Triticum dicoccoides | reverse complement strand
GGGTGAGGCCAGGTAGGCTTTACTCTTTTTATTTTTTTCTCTCTGTTTTGTTTTAACTCTGTTTTCTATTTTGCAGGTTTGTTTTGAATTTGGTTTTGAAACCAATTCAATTTATTTTGCTTCTGACAATATTTTTAGGAGCTAAAAGAATTAAAACAATGCTCCACAAAAATATTTCAGAATTATTGGACCTATATTTATTTAACAGTAGATATAAGTCCAATTCAAATAGCTATGATTTAAATTTAAAGTCCCAAAAATAAATCCTTAAAAATGTTCAATATTTTGGTTGGGACCAGAACCCTTACCAAAAATTATCAAACATTTAAGAAGAGCCTTTTGGAGCAATGAATAAGATTTCTAGGGTTTTTGCCCCTCTTTTATTTAGGGTTTTGAGGCTTCCAATATTCCTCAATTCAAGTTTCAAAAATATAGACATGATGCACACATGAAGCTAACCTAGAGCAATGCCTGAAGCTAGGGATGTGACACAAACGCCCGGCACGCGTGTCCGAGGTGTGCCCCCCCTCACGGACGGCGCCGCCGCCGGCACCTGGAGGGGGGAAACGGACGCGTGGGGTCTACACGGAGGGGATCTTGCTGTGGGTCTGGCCCGGATGTTGCTCCAAAGTGTTCCTATGGGCTGACCTAACACAACCGGGTGGGAAGGTCCACTAGTCAAAGCCCATCCGTGCAAAGTCAAAGGGCTAGATCCCGTGGTCAAACATTACATGGTTAGGCGGGACGGGGGCAGTGGGGGTAGCAATGCCACCGGACCGTCGCACCGGGCCCTCCTACATGCGGGGTGGTGTGGTGGCATGTCCGAAGAGGCGGGACGTGTCTCCGGGGCGTGGCCCCCCCTCACGGACGGCGATGACACGGTAGTAGACGTTCTGCGGTAACGATGCGGCGTCAATATTACTAAATACTCGGAGCGCGATAAAATAATGAGTTTTTTGCACGACGTGGGCACATGTGCTATAGGAACGATGGTATTTTTTCATAATTTTTGGTGATGGAGAAGAATCCGAAAAATTCCCTCTACGCGGATTGCCCTTCGCGCGTCTACGGCTGTGGCCGGCGGCCTCCGGGGGCTAGCATGCCGCCAAATCTTGCGTAGGCAGCCTCTCACAAGTCTGGAAGTGTTGTGGCGATTGCAAACGCCCGGCACGCGTGTCCGGGGTGTGCCTCCCCTCACGGACGGCGCCGCCGCCGGCACCTGGAGGGGGGAAACAGACGCGTGGGGTCTACACGGAGGGGATCTTGCTGTGGGTCTGGCCCGGATGTTGCTCCAAAGTGCTCCTATGGGCTGACCTAACACAACCGGGTGGGGAGGTCCACTGGTCAAAGCCCGTCCGTGCAAAGTCAAAGGGCTAGATCCCGTGGTCAAACGCTACAGGGTTAGGCGGGACGGGGGCACTGGGGTGTAGCAATGCCACCGGAGCATCGAACCGGGCCCTCATACATGCGGGGTGGTGTGGTGGCATGTCCGAAGAGGCGGGACGCGTCTCCGGGGCGTGGCCCCCCCTCACGGACGGCGATGACACGGTAGTAGACGTTCTGCGGTAACAATGCGGCGTCAATATTACTAAATACTCGGAGCACGATAAAATCATGAGTTGTTTTGCACGACGTGGGCACATGTGCTATAGGAACAATGGATTTTTTTCATAATTGTTTGTGATGGAGAAGTATCCGAAAAATTCCCTCTATACGGATTGCCCTTCGCGCGTCAACGGCTGTGGCCGCCGGCCTTCGGGGGCTAGCATGCCGCCAAATCTTGCGTAGGCGGGCTCTCACAAGTCTGGAAGTGTTGTGGCGGTTGCAAACGCCCGGCACGCGTGTCCGAGGTGTGCCCCCCCTCATGGACGGCGCCGCCGCCGGCACCTGGAGGG
>NW_021181297.1:0-1815 GCF_002162155.2 Triticum dicoccoides | reverse complement strand
AGAACTTTGAGATGAAAGACCTTGGTGTGGCTGATGTTATCTTGAACATCAAGCTACTGAGAGATAATGAGGGTGGGATCACACTTCTGCAATCCCATTACGTTGAGAAGGTGTTGAGTCGTTTTGGATATTCGGACTGCACACCATCTCAAACACCATATGATCCTAGCGTATTGATTCGAAAGTCCAAAGGCATGGCTAAAGATCAATTGAGATACTCTCAAATCATTGGTTCACTGATGTACCTAGCGAGCGCAACGAGGCCTGACATCGCGTTTGCTGTGAGCAAACTGAGCCGGTTTGTTTCCAAACCGGGTGATGTACATTGGCATGCTGTTGAGAGAGTTATGCGCTATCTGAAAGGTACTATGAACTATGGACTTCACTATACCGGATACCCGTCGGTACTTGAAGGGTATAGTGATGCGAATTGGATCTCTGATGCTGATGAGACGAAGGCCACAACTGGGTATATGTTTACTCTTGGAGGTGGTGTTGTTTCCTGGAAGTCTTGCAAGCAAACGATCTTAACGAGATCGACAATGGAAGCAGAATTAACGGCATTAGACACATCTGGTGTTGAAGCGAGATGGCTTCGAGATCTTTTGATGGACTTGCCATTGGTTGATAAACCGGTTCCGGCTATCCTTATGAACTGTGACAATCAGACTGTCATCACCAAGGTGAAGAGTTCAAAGGACAACATGAAGTCCACCAAACACATAAGAATGAGGTTAAAAGCTGTCAGAAAAATTAAGAAACTCCGGAGTGATAGCGTTGCACTATGTCCATACGGCTAAGAATCTGGCAGGTCCCTTTACAAAAGGGCTATCACGTGTTGTGATAGATAATGCATCGAGGGAGATGGGTATGAGACCCACATGAGTTGCCATGGTGGTAACCCAACCTATATGATCGGAGATCCCGTGAACTAGGACCTGGGAAAACAAGCCAGTGGTGAACTGAGGAGAGTAACTATACTAACCCACTCCGTTGGAGATGCAATACTCTCGATACTGTATGGTAGGATGACTACGGTCTCAATGTGTTCCAAAGCTTATAAAAGCAAGATGCTATCCTACAGAGCGATCTTTGGAGGAACACACCTATATGAGCCCGACTGCTGGTCACAGTCTATGAGATTGGGGTGATCTCTACTAAGCTCATGAATAGGCCAGGAGTGTGACTTATATGCTCCACCCGAGGGGTCAGCCTTCGGCAGCCTAGTACTAGTAAGACATGTAGTGAAACTTCTTTACGCCAAACTGACAATTCAAGGCATAGTCCATTGTTCAGTTGTGAAGGAGTGTAGCCACTTGTTCTAGGTGAAGTTCAACCTTAACAGGTCTTTACTGAAACACTGGTATATCGAAACAGCAATTGGAACAGAGGACACAATGGGCCCTCGAGATCTGGTGGGGGATTGCTGAAATCTGAGATGGGCTCTAGGCCCATATTGCAATTTCTGAAAAATCGCTAAGGGCCCATGTGGGTTATATGGCACTAGGTGTGGTGGGAAGTTTAGTCCCACCCCGGAAGTGGAAGGAGAGTTGGAGTGGTTTATAAGGGTTTCTCTTCTACATGCTATTGGAGCTTGAGAAGAGAAGAGGCCCTCGCGCACTCCTCCTCCGCCGCCCGCCTCGCCACGCCACGCCTCGTCACGACGCGCCGCGGGTTGCGGGATTGAGCCGAGCCGAGCTCACACCTACGCGCTTATTTTTGCCAGTCAATAACGGAGAGTTTTCTGACAGCTGGGCCACGATCTGAGACGTCGGATCGTGGGCTGTCACGGACTCGGACGTGGGTCGAGCCCAC
>NW_021181296.1:0-1227 GCF_002162155.2 Triticum dicoccoides | reverse complement strand
TGCATTAGCCCAAAACACATTCATTTTGCCATGTCATGATCATGCATCATATTGTGCATTGCATTGATTGTGTTTCTTTCTGTGTTGCCGGTATTTGTCCCCTCTCGATAGACGTGATACCGATGATGTGATCGTTGACACTGATGAAGACTCAATGTTATCTTCAAAAGTGCCAGGCAAGCAAAACCCCCTTGTTCATTCCGATACAATCCTACTCTCTCGCTCCTGCTCTCTTTTACTGCATTAGGACAACACCGATTCATCTGTTACTTGCTGCGGTAGCTGAACCCCTTTGTCCTTTGCATGACCTGTCATTGCCACAGTAAATAGATGAAACCCACTAGCATGAGTAGGAGTTGTTTGAGCCCTGATGTGCCTACTCATTCATGTTTGTTTGTCATGCCTGCTATTGCTTAGAGTTGAGTCAGATCTGATTCATTGGGGATGAATCAGAGGCGTGTGAACCTGTCCTACTGTGTGTGAGCTAAGTGTGTGAACACGATTTGGTAAAGGTAGCGGTGAGAGGCCATGTAGGAGTACATGGTGGGTTGTCTCATTGCAGCCGTCCTCAGGAACTGAGTTCTGTGTTTGTGATCCATGATTCAGCTACTACCACGCATTGGGCCCGAAACCAATGGACCCTCTCGGCTTCTTGATCACCCTTGTCCTCTGTCCAGGAGTTGTAAGTAGTTTCTGGTGTTTGTAGTATGCTGGAGGCCGTGGGCAGCGCTGACCGTAGGGGTGGGCTGTGATGCGGTAGGCACGTGGCACGGTGTACCGGGCGCCCGTTTGGTGTCTCGGGAACCCTGTTCACATCGTTTGGGGCTGTGAGCGAAACTCCGGCCGGATCTCCTCATGGATGGAACCCGAATAGGCGATAAACCTGGACTAGAGACTTGAGTGATTAGGTAGGTCGTGGCCGACACCCACGTTGGGCTTCCGCTTGAAGGTTGCCGAGTACATGTCGTGTAAACGGCGGTAAGTGGTGAGAGCGTGTGTGAAGGAGTACACCCCTGCAGGGTTAACATCATCTATTCGAATAGCCGTGTCCGCGGAAAAGGACTTCTGGGTTGCTTATATCAGTTCATAGACAAGTGAAAGTGGATACTCTAAAATACGCAAGATAAGCGTGAGTGCTATGGATGGCGTTCTCGTAGGGAGACGGGAGCGGATCCATAGTGGTGTATTGATATGGTGAATATGTGGACTCGTGTGCGCCACCTCAAA
>NW_021181295.1:0-1672 GCF_002162155.2 Triticum dicoccoides | reverse complement strand
GGCACGCGGAAATGGAAAATGAATTTTCCGTGCAAAGAAAATGAAAAATCCCTTTTTCAACATCGTTTGGAATTCCAAGATGCACCCTTGTGCACAATATGAGATCATTTGAACAAACTATGCCATGAATGTGGCCATAAGATTGATCATTTGGCTTGAAAGCCATGAATCTTCACGCATGATAGCTCATTTCTGAGAACACTTTTTTTAAAATAATTGACGTATTACAATTTTATAATTTTTGCTGGTAACTTGGCCACATATGATGAAACAATGCGAAGGTTTTCCAATTTTTAGATTTTTTTTGAATTTTTTATGTCCGTTTTAAAATGTGGTCAAAACGGCGGGAATGACCGTTCCTAGCTAGTGGTTGAGTCTTGAATTTTTTTTCGTGTTTCTCTGATTAAACAGATACTTATGTACCTAGAAATGATTTTTGGAAAAAATAAAGAGCAAACTACGAGGTAGCTGCAGTTCAAATTTGACCCGCTTCCTATTGAATCGGCGGGAATTTGTCTTTTTCATGAGAGGTGGATCAAAACTTTTGGCACCCAACCATTTTGTCAATTGTGAATTAAATATGTCCTAGTATTTTATAAAATTGATTTGGTCCAGTTTTGTAAAAAATATATGGTAGGTCCTTCACAAAAAAAACTCATTTCGGCACTCGGAAAATGGAAAATCAATTTTCCGTGCAAAGAAAATGAAAAATCCCTTTTTCAACATTGTTTGGAATTCCAAGATGCACCCTTGTGCACAATATGAGATCATTTGAACAAACTATGCCATGAATGTGGCCATAAGGTTGATCATTTGGCTTGAAAAGCCATGAATCTTCACGCATGATAGCTCATTTCTGAGAACACTTTTTTTAAAATAATTGACGTATTACAATTTTATAATTTTTGCTGGTAACTTGGCCACATATGATGAAACAATGCGATGGTTTTCCAATTTTTAGATTTTTTTTTGAATTTTTTATGTCCGTTTCAAAATGCGGTCAAAACAGCGGGAATGACCGTTCCTAGCTAGTGGTTGAGTCTTGAATTTGTTTCGTGTTTCTCTGATTAAACAGATACTTATGTACCTAGAAATGATTTTTGGAAAAAATAAAGAGCAAACTACGAGGTAGCTGCAGTTCAAATTTGACCCGCTTCCTATTGAATCGGCGGGAATTTGTCTTTTTCATGAGAGGTGGATCAAAACTTTTGGCACCCAACCATTTTGTCAATTGTGCATTAAATATGTCCTAGTATTTTATAAAATTGATTTGGTCCAGTTTTGTAAAAAATATATGGTAGGTCCTTCACAAAAAAACTCATTTCGGCACGCGGAAATGGAAAATGAATTTTCCGTGCAAAGAAAATGAAAAATCCCTTTTTCAACATCGTTTGGAATTCCAAGATGCACCCTTGTGCACAATATGAGATCATTTGAACAAACTATGCCATGAATGTGGCCATAAGATTGATCATTTGGCTTGAAAGCCATGAATCTTCACGCATGATAGCTCATTTCTGAGAACACTTTTTTTAAAATAATTGACGTATTACAATTTTATAATTTTTGCTGGTAACTTGGCCACATATGATGAAACAATGCGAAGGTTTTCCAATTTTTAGATTTTTTTTGAATTTTTTATGTCCGTTTTAAAATGTGGTCAAAACGGCGG
>NW_021181294.1:0-1014 GCF_002162155.2 Triticum dicoccoides | reverse complement strand
AAAACAAATCTTTAAATGCATGAAAAATAGCAAATGATGTCAGAAAGGGTTGAAAGTTTATGACGTGGCTTTGAATGGTGCATACTAAACGCAAAATCAGTCTGGAGTTGTAATAAGTTTTTAAAAAAATGAAGTGCCGGTGTACCAGATGAGTTTTCGTCCAGAACCCTGATACTTCGAAAGAGATTGTCCAGTTTGTACACGAGGTGCATCCAGTTTTTGTCGTAACCCTTTCTACTTTTTCGCACATGCTATGTGGGTAAAATGATGATACCATGCCGAGTTCCAACCTTTTCAGAGTTCATTTGTAGTGCTTTTCAATTTCAGGGTCATTTAGCTCAAAGCAAATCTTTAAATGCATGAAAAATAGCAAATGATGTCAGAAAAGGTTGAAAGTTTATGATATGGATTTGAATGGTGCATAATGAATGCTAAAAAAGTCTGGAGTTGTAATAAGTTTAAAAAATGAAGTGCCGTTGTAACAGATGAGTTTTCGTCCAAAACCCTGATACTTCGAAAGAGATTGTCCAGATTGTACATAAGGTGCATCCAATTTTTGCCATAACTCTCTCTACATTTTCGCACATGCTATGTGGGTGAAATGATGATACCATGCCAAGTTCCAACCTTTTCAGAGTTCATTTGTAGTGCTTTTCAATTTCAGGGTCATTTAGCTCAAAACAAATCTTTAAATGCATGAAAAATAGCAAATGATGTCAGAAAAGTTTGAAAGTTTATGATGTGGATTTGAACGGTGCATAATGAACGCTAAAAAAGTCTGGAGTTGTAATAAGTTTAAAAAAATGAAGTGCCGGTGTAACAGATGAGTTTTTGTCGAAAACCATGATACTTCGAAAGAGATTGTCCAGTTTGTACATGAGGTGCATCCAGTTTTTGCCGTAAACCTCTCTACTTTTTCGCACATGCTATGTGGGTGAAATGATGATACCATGCCAAGTTCCAACCTTTTCAGAGTTCATTTGTAGTGCTTTTCAATTTCAGGGTCATTTAGCT
>NW_021181293.1:0-476 GCF_002162155.2 Triticum dicoccoides | reverse complement strand
TCTACTTCCTCTTCTTCCTCTTTTTCTTCTTCTTCCTCTTCTTCTTCTTCCTCTCCTTCCTCTTCCTCTCCTTCTTCTTCTTCTTCTTCTTCTTCTTCTTCTTCTTCTTCTTCTTCTTCTTCTTCTTCTTCTTCTTCTTCTTCTTCTTCTTCTTCTTCTTCTTCTTCTTCTTCTTCCTCTTCCTCTAATGGTCGTGCGCTCCCACCCGCACCGGCGCTATTTTTAGTCCCACCTCGCAGAGCGAAAGGCAGCCGCACTGGTTTATAAACCCAGCCGCGGCTGCCCTTTCGAATTACTCTATATAGTAGGCTTCTAGTCCTAACTAGGGCGCGCTGCCCTGTGAGCCTGCTGGCCCTTCTGGGCCTGTATTTGCCCACACTAGGTCTGGTAGGCCCACCGGGCAGCGCCCCAACATTTTTTATATATATTTTTCTTTTCTGCATTATTTCTTTTCTTCTATTTATTTTTGAGTAATT
>NW_021181292.1:0-1328 GCF_002162155.2 Triticum dicoccoides | reverse complement strand
AACCCCCTCTTCCTCCCCACCGCTCCACGGGCCTCCGGAAGCCCTGCATCGCCGCCACGTCGCCGTTCCCCTCTTCGGGCTCCGACCATCATCGCCGTCGAATTCGCCGTCTCCAGCGCGTCTCCGAGCGCGCTTCGACGCCCACTGCAACCGCGGTGAGCCCCCGAGTCGTTTCCCCCCTCTCCCCTGGTCTTTTTCGACCTCTAGGCCTTAGCCCCACCTTGGCCGAGAGCTCCACGCCGCCGGCGATGTCGCCGTCGTGGCCACGGTCACCGTAGCGCCCAACCGAGCACACTACCGTGCTCCACGCCTCACTAGGAGCACGCAGCACGCACCAACGCCTCCCCAAACCCCCTGCAACGCCGACTCCGACCGCACCCGAACTCCGGCGGCCGCAGCCGAGCTCGCCGCCGTCGACTCCGGCCACCCCAGGCTCAGCCACCACCACCGTTCGACGCGCGGGAGCAAGAGCTCTCCAACGAGCCCAAGCACAGCCTCGCCCGTGCCCTGTAGCGCGATCCCGCATCGCGCCGCCGTCTCGGGCCTCGCCGGCGTCACGTCGCCGGTGGGTTTGACCCACTTTGACCACGGCAGGAACCCCCCCTGAGTCCCTGACAGGTGGGCCCAGCCCTGTAGCTAATTAGGATTAGCGCTAACCACTGTTAGTTAACCCCCTGACACTGACTAGTGGGCCCCAGCGCCACTAATTAGTAATTAGGATTAATTTAACCCTGTTTAAACCCCCTGTCACTGACGTGTGGGCCCCACACGTCAAGTTTGACTCCAGCCAGCCGCAGTTGACCACTGACGTCATGCTGACGTCATGCTGGCGCAATAATTATATTTCTGGATTTAATTTAATCAGGAAATTCCAGAATATTATTTAAACCTCAAAAATTCATAACTTTTATTCTGTAACTCCAAATTGGACAAATTATATATGAAAAATGATCAGAAAAATCCAATCTATCCATCTGTACTATTTTCATGCATGATCAAACAAGTTAAATTGATGTTTCAAGAAGAACAAGGAAAAGCACTTTAAAAGGCCATATTTGAATTTGAAATTTGAATCCTTGATTCAAATTTGTTCAAACCCTTCTGGTTTTAGTTGCATTAGCCCAACACACTCATATTGCCATGTTTCATGCATGCATCATATTGTTGCACATTGTTTGGTGATGGTTGTGTATCGGTGTCCTTTGCGACAGGTTCTGCCTCCGAGGAGTACCGTGATTACCCTAACGAAGAACCGTATCAGTGCATCGAACCATCAGGCAAGCAACCAACCATTTGATCATATCGATACAATCCCATGTTCTCGCTCC
>NW_021181291.1:0-1111 GCF_002162155.2 Triticum dicoccoides | reverse complement strand
TAAGGTTGGTCCGGGCCGCTTCATCCCACAATACCGTTGAGCAAGAAAAGACTAGTAGAGGCAAGTAAGATGACAAAATCCACGCCCACAACAAAGTTGTGTTCTACTCGTGCAAAGAGAACTACGCATAAACCTAGCTCATGATGCCACTGTTGGGGAACGTTGCAGAAAATTAAAATTTTTCCTACGGTTTCACCAAGATCCATCTATGAGTTCATCTAAGCAACGAGTCTAGGGAGAGAGTTTGCATCTACATACCACTTGTAGATCGCGTGCGGAAGCTTGCAAGGTGATGATGTAGTCGTACTCGACGTGATCCAAATCACCGATGACCTGCGCCGAACGGACGGCACCTCCGCGTTCAACACACGTACGGAACAGCCACGTCTCCTCCTTCTTGATCCAGCAAGGAAGGGAGGAGAGGTTGAGGGAGATATCACCAGCAGCAGCACGACGGCGTGGTGTTGGTGGAGCTGCAGTACTCCGGCAGAGCTTCGCTAAGCACTATGGAGGTGGAGGAGGTGTTGGGGAGGAAGAAGGAGGCAACCAAAGGCCAGGGCGTTCAGGTATGAAGTCCCTCCTCTCCCCCCACTATATATAGGGGTGCCAAGGGGGGGTGGCCGGCCCTAGGAGATCAAATCTCCTAGTGGGTGCGGCGGCCAAGGGGGGTTTTCCCTCCCCCCCAAGGCACCTAGGAGGTGCCTTACCCTCCTAGGACTCTTGCCCCCCTTGAACCCTAGGCGCATGGGCCTATGTGGGGCTGGTGCCCTTGGCCCATTAGGCCAAGGCGCACCCCCTTACAGCCCATGTGGCCCCCCGGGACAGGTGGACCCACCCGGTGGACCCCCGGGACCCTTCCGGTGGTCCCGGTACAATACCGATAACCCCGAAACTTGTCCCGATGCCCGAAACAGGACTTCCCATATATAAATCTTTACCTCCGGACCATTCCGGAACTCCTCGTGACGTCCGGGATCTCATCCGGGACTCCGAACAACATTCGGGTTACTGCATATACATATCCCTATAACCCTAGCGTAACTGAACCTTAAGTGTGTAGACCCTACGGGTTCGGGAGACATGCAGACATGACCGAGACTCTCTCAGTCAA
>NW_021181290.1:0-1285 GCF_002162155.2 Triticum dicoccoides | reverse complement strand
GCCACTAGAAATTTCAACTGCTCAAAAATGCCATCGCTTCATTAGACACATGCTCAAAAATGCCACTAAACATCATTATTGTGATCTCAAATCTCTGTTGCCATGTTATAATGACATAAATACCTATGAACCAACATGCCAGCTCTCCCTCTATCTCACTACAATAAAGTATGGGGCCCACTTGATCCCAACAGCGTTCTTATTTTCCCGTAAAATTATTTGCTTGGTTATTCCTGACAAATGGGGCCACACATATCATTGTGAGATAGAGAGAACTGACATGTGGGTCTAGGCTTATTTTTGTCATAGAACATGGTCAACGGGTTTGACGTAAAAATAACAATGTCTAATGGCATTTTTGAGCAAACATCTAACAGAATGATGGCATTTTTTAGATATCTAATGGCATTTTTGAGCAAGCATATCATGGATTGATGGCATTTTTGAGCAGTTGTAATTTCTAATGGCAAAACTGAGTAGTGGGACACAACTAGTGGCATAAATGATAAAAACCCTAGTTTGTTTTGATCAATTTGAGCCGAGCCTCCTATTCTAAAAAATCTAAACGAAGTTGTTCATTTTAGCTGTGCATCTGCAGCACTGATTTCAGCCAACCGTCGCCACATAGACTATTAAGTACTAAAACTTCTCGTAAGACTCGTAAAAACTAATGGCACTGCTCATGTCAGAAATCCACAGGCTGGCCTCGTTTGCTTTGTTCGAGCCGTGCGAACCGAGTCCTGATTAGTTCTTTTTCGTAGCAAGCCTCATAGGGGACTTCGTCCCTATTTCGTGGTGTACCTCCTAAACTTCTGCTAGGTTCCTAAAAAACTCTTTCAGTGGTATCCTGTCCAGTCTATTTTAGCTACCCCATAGTGCTTTCATATAACGGTTTTGTTGGTCACCGTTTTGCATATTTGAACCTAACACCGTGACGAAGAAAACTGTTATATGAGTGCCGATGCGTGTATATTGTATATTCTGTCGGACCTAAGGGTTAGATCATATTTATGGATATATATTTGTAATTTTCAATTTACAGTTTCGTTCCTGACCGGTTTGGATATTAGAACTCACCCATCAACGCACATCAAGTAAAACCATTCTCACAGATCAGCCAAACTAGCTAGCTCGAGTATAGGCTCCATAATCCTATCAATCACGGTATAAGTAACCTTCAAGAGGCAGCACGACCCATCATGATGACATACGAGGTAGGGGACCCTGGGTCTTTCTTAAAGGAAGTACTCCCTCCGTTCCGAATTACTTGTCTTGGATTTGTCTA
>NW_021181289.1:49612-50822 GCF_002162155.2 Triticum dicoccoides | reverse complement strand
AGAATTCATTTTGTAGTGATTTTCAATTTCACGGTCATTTAGCTCTCTAAACAATTAGGTAAATGACCGAAAAACAACAAATGATGTTAGAACATGTTGGAAATTGATGAAGTTGCTTTCAATGCTGCATACTGAACACAAAAGAAGTCTGGAGTTCAAATAAGTTTAAAAAACATTAAAGTGCACGGGTAACAGATGAGTTCTTGTCCGAAACCCTGATACTCCGAAAGAGTTTTTCCAGTTTGTACACGAAGTGCGTCCAGTTTTTGTCGTGACCCTCTCTACTCTTTCGCACATGCTATGCGAGTGAAATAATGATACCATGCCAAGTTTCAACATTTTGAGAATTCATTTTGTAGTGATTTTCAATTTCACGACATTTAGCTCTCTAAACAATTAGGTAAATGGCCGAAAAACAACAAATGATGAAAGAACATGTTGGAAATTGATAACGTCGCTTTGAATGATGCATACTGAGCACAAAAGAAGTCCGGAGTTCAAATAAGTTTAAAAAACATTGAAGTGCCCGTGTAACAGATGAGTTCTCGTCCGAAACCCTGATACTCCGAAAGAGTTTGTCCAGTTTGTACACGAAGTGCGTCCAGTTTTTGCCGTGACCCTCTCTACTCTTTCGTACATGCTATGCGGGTGAAATGATGATACCATGCCATGTTTCAACATTTTAAGAATTCATTTTGTAGTGATTTTCAATTTCACGGTCATTTAGCTCTCTAAACAATTAGGTAAATGACCGAAAAACAACAAATGATGTTAGAACATGTTGGAAATTGATGAAGTTGCTTTCAATGCTGCATACTGAACACAAAAGAAGTCTGGAGTTCAAATAAGTTTAAAAAACATTAAAGTGCACGGGTAACAGATGAGTTCTTGTCCGAAACCCTGATACTCCGAAAGAGTTTTTCCAGTTTGTACACGAAGTGCGTCCAGTTTTTGTCGTGACCCTCTCTACTCTTTCGCACATGCTATGCGAGTGAAATAATGATACCATGCCAAGTTTCAACATTTTGAGAATTCATTTTGTAGTGATTTTCAATTTCACGACATTTAGCTCTCTAAACAATTAGGTAAATGGCCGAAAAACAACAAATGATGAAAGAACATGTTGGAAATTGATAACGTCGCTTTGAATGATGCATACTGAGCACAAAAGAAGTCCGGAGTTCAAATAAGTTTAAAAAACATTGAAGTG
>NW_021181289.1:47716-48131 GCF_002162155.2 Triticum dicoccoides | reverse complement strand
GTCCGAAACCCTGATACTCCGAAAGAGTTTGTCCAATTCGTACACGAAGTGCGTCCAATTTTTGCCGTGACCCTCTCTACTCTTTCACACATGCTATGCGGGTGAAATGATGATACCATGCCAAGTTTCAACATTTTCAGAATTCATTTTTAGTGATTTTCAATTTCACGATCATTTAGCTCTCTAAACAATTAGGTAAATGACCGAAAAACAACAAAGGATGTCAGCACATGTTGGAAATTGATGACGTCGCTTTGAATGTTGCATACTGAACACAAAAGAAGTCCGGAGTTCAAATAAATTTAAAAAACATTGAAGTGGCCGTGTAACAGATGAGTTCTCGTACGAAACCCTGATACTCCGAAAGAGTTTGTCCAGTTTGTACACGAAGTGCGTCCAGTTTTTGCCGTGACCC
>NW_021181289.1:46403-47464 GCF_002162155.2 Triticum dicoccoides | reverse complement strand
ATGACGTCGCTTTGAATGCTTCATACTGAACACAAAAGAAGTCCGAAGTTCAAATAAGTTTAAAAAACATTGAAGTGCCCGTGTAACAGATGAGTTCTCGTCCGAATCCTTGATACTCCGAAAGAGTTTGTCCAGTTTGTACACGAAGTGCGTCCAGTTTTTGCCGTGACCCTCTCTACTCTTTCGCACATGCTATGCAGGTGAAATGATGATACCATGCCAAGTTTCAACATTTTCAGAATTCATTTTGTAGTGATTTTCAATTTCACGGTCATTTAGCTCTCTAAACAATTAGGTAAATGACCGAAAAACAACACATGATGTCAGAACATGTTGGAAATTGATGACGTCACTTTGAATGCTGCATACTGAACACAAAATAAGTCCGGAGTTCAAATAAGTTCAAAAACATTGAAGTGCCCGTGTAACAGATGAGTTCTCGTCCGAAACCCTGATACTCCGAAAGAGTTTGTCCAGTTTGTACACGAAGTGCGTCCAGTGTTTGCCGTGACCCTCTCTACTCTTTCGCACATGCTATGCGGGTGAAATGATGATACCATGCCAAGTTTCAACATTTTCAGAATTCATTTTGTAGTGATTTTCAATTTCACGGTCATTTAGCTCTCTAAACAATTAGGTAAATGACCGAAAAACAACAAATGATGTCAGAACATGTTGGAAATTGATGACGTTGCTTTCAATGCTGCATACTGAACACAAAAGAATTCCGGAGTTCAAATAAGTTTAAAAAACATTGAAGTGCCCGTGTAACAGATGAGTTCTTGTCCTAAACCCTGATACTCCGAAAGAGATTGTCCAGTTTGTACACGAAGTGCGTCCAGTTTTTGTCGTGACCCTCTCTACTCTTTCGCACATGCTATGCGAGTGAAATGATGATACCATGCCAAGTTTCAACATTTTGAGAATTCATTTTGTAGTGATTTTCAATTTCACAGTCATTTAGCTCTCTAAACAATTAGGTAAATGGCCGAAAAACAACAAATGATGTCAGAACATGTTGGAAATTGATGACGTCGCTTTGAATGCTGCATACTGAACAC
>NW_021181289.1:45755-46393 GCF_002162155.2 Triticum dicoccoides | reverse complement strand
AGTTTCAACATTTTAGAATTCATTTTGTAGTGATTTTCAATTTCACGGTCATTTAGCTCTCTAAACAATTAGGTAAATGACCGAAAAACAACAAATGATGTCAGAACATGTTGGAAATTGATGACGTCGCTTTGAATGCGGCATACTGAACACAAAAGAAGTCCGGAGTTCAAATAAGTTTAAAAAACATTGAAGTGCTCGTGTAACAGATGAGTTCTTGTCCGAAACCCTGATACTCCGAAAGAGTTTGTCCAGTTTGTACACGAAGTGCGTCCAGTTTTTGTCGTGACCCTCTCTACTCTTTCGCACATGCTATGTGGGTGAAATGATGATACCATGCCAAGTTTCAACATTTTGAGAATTCATATTGTAGTGTTTTTCAATTTCACGGTCATTTAGCTCTCTAAACAATTAGGTAAATGCCCAAAAAACAACAAATGATGTAAGAACATGTTGGAAAATGATGACGTCGCTTTGAATGATGCATACTGAGCACAAAAGAAGTCCGGAGTTCAAATAAGTTTAAAAAACATTGAAGTGGCCATGTAACAGATGAGTTCTCGTCCGAAACCCCGATACTCCGAAAGAGTTTGTCTAGTTTGTACACGAAGTGCATCCAGTTTTTGCCGTGACCCTCT
>NW_021181289.1:34850-37000 GCF_002162155.2 Triticum dicoccoides | reverse complement strand
ATGTCAGAACATGTTGGAAATTGATGACGTCGCTTTGAATGCTGCATACTAAACACAAAAGAAGTCCGGAGTTCAAATAAGTTTAAAAAACATTGAAGTGGCCGTGTAACAAATGAGTTCTCGTCCAAAACCCTGATACTCCGAAAGAGTTTGTCCAGTTTGTACACGAAGTGCATCCAGTTTTTGCCGTGACCCTCTCTACTCTTTCGCACATGCTATGCGGGTGAAATTATGATAGCATGCCAAGTTTCAACATTTTCAGAGTTCATTTTGTAGTGATTTTCAATTTCACGGTCATTTAGCTCTCTAAACAATTAGGTAAATGACCGAAAAATAACAAATGATGTCAGAACATGTTGGAAATTGATGACGTCGCTTTGAATGCTGCATACTGAACACAAAAGAAGTTCGAAGTTCAAATAAGTTTAAAAAACATTGAAGTGGCCGTGTAACAGATGAGATCTCGTCCGAAACCATGATACTCCGAAAGAGTTTGTCCAGTTTGTACATGAAGTGCATCCAGTTTTTGCCGTGACCCTCTCTACTCTTTTGCACATTCTTTGCGGGTGAAATGATGATACCATGCCAAGTTTCAACATTTTCAGAATTCATTTTGTAGTTATTTTCAATTTCACGGTCATTTAGCTCTCTAAACAATTAGGTAAATGACCAAAAAACAACAAATGATGTCAGAACATGTTGGAAATTGATAACGTTGCTTTGAATGCTGCATACTGAACACAAAAGAAGTCCGGAGTTCAAATAAGTTTAAAAAACATTGAAGTGCCCGTGTAACAGATGAGTTGTCGTCCGAAACCCTGATACTCCGAAAGAGTTTGTCCAGTTTGTACATGAAGTGCGTCCAGTTTTTGCCGTGACCCTCTCTACTCTTCTGCACATGCTATGCGGGTGAAATTATGATACCATGCCAAGTTTCAACATTTTCAGAGTTCATTTTGTAGTGATTTTCAATTTCACGGTCATTTAGCTCTCTAAACAATTAGGTAAATGACCGAAAAACAACAAATGATGTCAGAACATGTTGGAAATTGATGACGTCGCTTTGAATGCTGCATACTGAACACAAAAGAAGTCCGCAGTTCAAATAAGTTTAAAAAACATTGAAGTGCCCGTGTAACAGATGAGTTCTCGTCCGAAACCCTGATACTCCGAAAGAGTTTGTCTAGTTTGTACACGAAGTGCGTCCAATTTTTGCCGTGACCCTCTCTACTCTTTCGCACGTGCTATGCGGGTGAAATGATGATACCATGCCAAGTTTCAACATTTTCAGAATTCATTTTGTAGTTATTTTCAATTTCACGGTCATTTAGCTCTCTAAACAATTAGGTAAATGACCGAAAAACAACAAATGATGTCAGAACATGTTGGAAATTGATGACGTTGCTTTCAATGCTGCATACTGAACACAAAAGAAGTCCGGAGTTCAAATAAGTTTAAAAAACATTGAAGTGCCTGTATAACAGATGAGTTCTCGTCCGAAACCCTGATACTCCGAAAGAGTTTGTCCAGTTTGTACACGAAGTGCGTCCAGTTTTTGCTGTGACCCTCTCTACTCTTTCGCACATGCTATGCGGGTGAAATGATGATACCATGCCAAGTTTCAACATTTTCAGATATCATTTTGTAGTGATTTTCAATTTCACGGTCATTTAGCTGTCTAAACAATTAGGTAAATGACCGAAAAACAACAAATAATGTCAGAACATGTTGGAAATTGATGACGTCACTTTGAATGCTGCATACTGAACACAAAAGAAGTCCGGAGTTCAAATAAGTTTAAAAAACATTGAAGTGCCCGTGTAACAGATGAGTTCTCGTCCGAAACCCTGATACTCCGAAAGAGTTTGTCCAGTTTGTACACAAAGTGCATCCAGTTCTTGCCGTGATCCTCTCTACTCTTTTGCACATGCTATGCGGGTGAAATGATGATACCATGCCAAGTTTCAACATTTTCAGAATTCATTTTGTAGTTATTTTCAATTTCACGGTCATTTAGCTCTCTAAACAATTAGGTAAATGACCGAAAAACAACAAATGATGTCAGAACATGTTGGAAATTGATGACGTCGCTTTGAATGCTGCATACTGAACACAAAAGAAGTCCGGAGTTCAAATAAGTTTAAAAAACA
>NW_021181289.1:27111-28707 GCF_002162155.2 Triticum dicoccoides | reverse complement strand
CCAATTTTTGCCGTGACCCTCTCTACTCTTTCGCACATGCTATGCGGGTGAAATGATGATACCATGCCAAGTTTCAACATTTTCAGAATTCCTTTTGTAGTGATTTTCAATTTCACGACCATTTAGCTCTCTAAACAATTAGGTAAATGACCGAAAAACAACAAATGATGTCAGAACATGTTGGAAATTGATGATGTCGCTTTGAATGCTGCATACTGAACACAAAAGAAGTCCGGAGTTCAAATAAGTTTGAAAAACATTGAATTTGCGGTGTAACAGATGAGTTCTCGTCCGAAACCCTGATACTCCGAAAGAGTTTGTCCACTTTGTACACGAAGTGCGTCCAGTTTTTGCCGTGACCCTCTCTACTCTTTCGCACATGCTATGCGGGTGAAATTATGATACCATGCCAAGTTTCAACATTTTCAGAGTTCATTTTGTAGTGATTTTCAATTTCACGGTCATTTAGCTCTCTAAACAATTAGGTAAATGACCGAAAAATAACAAATGATGTCAGAACATGTTGGAAATTGATGACGTCGCTTTGAATGTTGCATACTGAACACAAAAGAAGTCCGGAGTTCAAATAATTTTAAAAAACATTGAAGTGGCCGTGTAACAGATGAGTTCTCGTCCGAAACCCTGATACTCCGAAAGAGTTTGTCCAGTTTGTACACGAAGTGCGTCCAATTTTTGCCGTGACCCTCTCTACGCTTTCGCACATGCTATGCGGGTGAAATGATGATACCATGCCAAGTTTCAACATTTTCAGAATTCATTTTGTAGTTATTTTCAATTTCACGGTCATTTAGCTCTCTAAACAATTAGGTAAATGACCGAAAAACAACAAATGATGTCAGAACATGTTGGAAATTGATGACGTTGCTTTCAATGCTGCATACTGAACACAAAAGAAGTCCGGAGTTCAAATAAGTTTAAAAAACATTGAAGTGGCGGTGTAACAGATGAGTTCTCGTCCGAAACCTTGATACTCCGAAAGAGTTTGTCCACTTTGTACACGAAGTGCGTCCAGTTTTTGCCGTGACCCTCTCTACTCTTTCGCACATGCTATGCGGGTGAAATTATGATACCATGCCAAGTTTCAACATTTTCAGAGTTCATTTTGTAGTGATTTTCAATTTCACGGTCATTTAGCTCTCTAAACAATTAGGTAAATGACCGACAAATAACAAATGATGTCAGAACATGTTGGAAATTGATGACATCGCTTTGAATGCTGCATACTGAACACAAAAGAAGTCTGGAGTTCAAATAAGTTTAAAAAACATTGAACTGGCCGTGTAACAGATGAGTTCTCGTCCGAAACCCTGATACTCCGAAAGAGTTTGTCCAGTTTGTACACAAAGTGCATCCAGTTCTTGCCGTGATCCTCTCTACTCTTTCGCACATGCTATGCGGGTGAAATGATGATACCATGCCAAGTTTCAACATTTTCAGAATTCATTTTGTAGTTATTTTCAATTTCACGGTCATTTAGCTCTCTAAACAATTAGGTAAATGACCGAAAAACAACAAATGATGTCAGAACATGTTGGAAATTGATGACGTCGCTTTGAATGCTGCATACTGAACACA
>NW_021181289.1:24647-25378 GCF_002162155.2 Triticum dicoccoides | reverse complement strand
TAAATGACCGAAAAACAACAAATGATGTCAGAACATGTTGGAAATTGATGACGTCGCTTTGAATGCTGCATACTAAACACAAAAGAAGTCCGGAGTTCAAATAAGTTTAAAAAACATTGAAGTGGCCGTGTAACAGATGAGTTCTCGTCCGAAACCCTGATACTCCGAAAGAGTTTGTCCAGTTTGTACACGAAGTGCGTCCTATTTTTGCCGTGACCCTCTCTACTCTTTCGCGCATGCTATGCGGGTGATATGACGATACCATGCCAAGTTTCAACATTTTCAGGATTCATTTTGTAATGATTTTCAATTTCACGGTCATTTAGCTCTCTAAAACAATTAGGTAAATGACCAAAAAACAACATATGATGTCAGAACATGTTGGAAATTGATGACGTCGCTTTGAATACTGCATACTGAACACAAAAGAAGTCAGGAGTTCAAATAAGTTTAAAAAACATTGAAGTGGCCGTGTAACAGATGAGTTCTCGTCCGAAACCCTGATACTCCGAAAGAGTATGTCCAGTTTGTACACGAAGTGCGTCCAGTTTTTACCGTGACCCTCTCTACTCTTTCGCGCATGCTATGCGGGTGATATGATGATACCATGCCAAGTTTCAACATTTTCAGGATTCATTTTGTAGTGATTTTCAATTTCACGGTCATTTAGCTCTCTAAACAATTAGGTAAATGACCGAAAACAACAAATGATTTCAGAACATGTTGGAAAT
>NW_021181289.1:17894-21584 GCF_002162155.2 Triticum dicoccoides | reverse complement strand
AAAAATAACAAATGATGTTAGAACATGTTGGAAATTGATGATGTCGCTTTGAATGCTGCATACTGAACACAAAAGAAGTCCGGAGTTCAAATAAGTTTAAAAAACATTGAAGTGGCCGTGTAACAGATGAGTTCTCGTCCGAAACCATGATACTCCGAAAGAGTTTGTCCAATTTGTACACGAAGTGCATCCAGTTTTTGCCGTGACCCTCTCTACTCTTTCGCACATGCTATGCGGGTGAAATGATGATACCATGCCAAGTTTCAACATTTTAAGAATTCATTTTGTAGTGATTTTCAATTTCACGGTCATTTAGCTCTCTAAACAATTAGGTAAATGACCAAAAAACAACAAATGATGTCAGAACATGTTGGAAATTGATAACGTCGCTTTGAATGCTTCATACTGAACACAAAAGAAGTCCGGAGTTCAAATAAGTTTAAAAAACATTGAAGTGCCCGTGTAACAGATGAGTTGTCGTCCGAAACCCTGATACTCCGAAAGAGTTTGTGCAGTTTGTACACGAAGTGCGTCCAGTTTTTGCCGAGACCCTCTCTACTCTTTCGCACATGCTATGCGGGTGAAATTATGATACCATGCCCAGTTTCAACATTTTCAGAGTTCATTTTGTAGTGATTTTCAATTTCACGGTCATTTAGCTCTCTAAACAATTAGGTAAATGACCAAAAATAACAAATGATGTTAGAACATGTTGGAAATTGATGATGTCGCTTTGAATGCTGCATACTGAACACAAAAGAAGTCCGGAGTTCAAATAAGTTTAAAAAACATTGAAGTGGCCGTGTAACAGATGAGTTCTCGTCCGAAACCATGATACTCCGAAAGAGTTTGTCCAATTTGTACACGAAGTGCATCCAGTTTTTGCCGTGACCCTCTCTACTCTTTCGCACATGCTATGCGGGTGAAATGATGATACCATGCCAAGTTTCAACATTTTAAGAATTCATTTTGTAGTGATTTTCAATTTCACGGTCATTTAGCTCTCTAAACAATTAGGTAAATGACCAAAAAACAACAAATGATGTCAGAACATGTTGGAAATTGATAACGTCGCTTTGAATGCTTCATACTGAACACAAAAGAAGTCCGGAGTTCAAATAAGTTTAAAAAACATTGAAGTGCCCGTGTAACAGATGAGTTGTCGTCCGAAACCCTGATACTCCGAAAGAGTTTGTGCAGTTTGTACACGAAGTGCGTCCAGTTTTTGCCGTGACCCTCTCTACTCTTTCGCACATGCTATGCGGGTGAAATTATGATACCATGCCCAGTTTCAACATTTTCAGAGTTCATTTTGTAGTGATTTTCAATTTCACGGTCATTTAGCTCTCTAACCAATTAGGTAAATGACCGAAAAATAACAAATGATGTTAGAACATGTTGGAAATTGATGATGTCGCTTTGAATGCTGCATACTGAACACAAAAGAAGTCCGGAGTTCAAATAAGTTTAAAAAACATTGAAGTGGCCGTGTAACAGATGAGTTCTCGTCCGAAACCATGATACTCCGAAAGAGTTTGTCCAATTTGTACACGAAGTGCATCCAGTTTTTGCCGTGACCCTCTCTACTCTTTCGCACATGCTATGCGGGTGAAATGATGATACCATGCCAAGTTTCAACATTTTCAGAATTCATTTTGTAGTTATTTTCAATTTCACGGTCATTTAGCTCTCTAAACAATTAGGTAAATGACCGAAAAACAACAAATGATGTCAGAACATGTTGGAAATTGATGACGTCGCTTTGAATGCTGCATACTGAACACAAAAGAATTCCGGAGTTCAAATAAGTTTAAAAAACATTGAAGTGGCCGTGTAACAGATGAGTTCTCGTCCAAAACCCTGATACTCCGAAAGAGTTTGTCCAGTTTGTACACGAAGTGCGTCTAGTTTTTGCCGTGACCCTCTCTACTCTTTCGCACATGCTATGCGGGTGAAATTATGATACCATGCCAAGTTTCAACATTTTCAGAGTTCATTTTGTAGTGATTTTCAATTTCACGGTCATTTAGCTCTCTAAACAATTAGGTAAATGACCGAAAAATAACAAATGATGTTAGAACATGTTGGAAATTGATGATGTCGCTTTGAATGCTGCATACTGAACACAAAAGAAGTCCGGAGTTCAAATAAGTTTAAAAAACATTGAAGTGGCCGTGTAACAGATGAGTTCTCGTCCGAAACCATGATACTCCGAAAGAGTTTGTCCAATTTGTACACGAAGTGCATCCAGTTTTTGCCGTGACCCTCTCTACTCTTTCGCACATGCTATGCGGGTGAAATGATGATACCATGCCAAGTTTCAACATTTTAAGAATTCATTTTGTAGTGATTTTCAATTTCACGGTCATTTAGCTCTCTAAACAATTAGGTAAATGACCAAAAAACAACAAATGATGTCAGAACATGTTGGAAATTGATAACGTCGCTTTGAATGCTTCATACTGAACACAAAAGAAGTCCGGAGTTCAAATAAGTTTAAAAAACATTGAAGTGCCCGTGTAACAGATGAGTTGTCGTCCGAAACCCTGATACTCCGAAAGAGTTTGTGCAGTTTGTACACGAAGTGCGTCCAGTTTTTGCCGTGACCCTCTCTACTCTTTCGCACATGCTATGCGGGTGAAATTATGATACCATGCCCAGTTTCAACATTTTCAGAGTTCATTTTGTAGTGATTTTCAATTTCACGGTCATTTAGCTCTCTAAACAATTAGGTAAATGACCGAAAAATAACAAATGATGTTAGAACATGTTGGAAATTGATGATGTCGCTTTGAATGCTGCATACTGAACACAAAAGAAGTCCGGAGTTCAAATAAGTTTAAAAAACATTGAAGTGCCCGTGTAACAGATGAGTTGTCGTCCGAAACCCTGATACTCCGAAAGAGTTTGTCCAGTTTGTACACGAAGTGATGTCGCTTTGAATGTTGCATACTGAACACAAAAGAAGTCCGGAGTTCAAATAAGTTTAAAAAACATTGAAGTGGCCGTGTAACAGATGAGTTCTCGTCCGAAACCCTGATACTCCGAAAGAGTTTGTCCAGTTTGTACACGAAGTGCATCCAGTTTTTGCCGTGACCCTCTCTACTCTTTCGCACATGCTATGCGGGTGAAATGATGATACCATGCCAAGTTTCAACATTTTCAGAATTCATTTTGTAGTTATTTTCAATTTCACGGTCATTTAGCTCTCTAAACAATTAGGTAAATGACCAAAAAACAACAAATGATGTCAGAACATGTTGGAAATTGATGACGTTGCTTTGAATGCTTCATACTGAACACAAAAGAAGTCCGGAGTTCAAATAAGTTTAAAAAACATTGAAGTGGCCGTGTAACAGATGAGTTGTCGTCCAAAACCCTGATACTCCGAAAGAGTTTGTCCAGTTTGTACACGAAGTGCGTCTAGTTTTTGCCGTGACCCTCTCTACTCTTTCGCACATGCTATGCGGGTGAAATTATGATACCATGCCCAGTTTCAACATTTTCAGAGTTCATTTTGTAGTGATTTTCAATTTCACGGTCATTTAGCTCTCTAAACAATTAGGTAAATGACCGAAAAATAACAAATGATGTTAGAACATGTTGGAAATTGATGATGTCGCTTTGAATGCTGCATACTGAACACAAAAGAAGTCCGGAGTTCAAATAAGTTTAAAAAACATTGAAGTG
>NW_021181289.1:10865-12492 GCF_002162155.2 Triticum dicoccoides | reverse complement strand
TTCAACATTTTCAGAGTTCATTTTGTAGTGATTTTCAATTTCACGGTCATTTAGCTCTCTAAACAATTAGGTAAATGACCGAAAAACAACAAATGATGTCAGAACATGTTGGAAATTGATGACGTCGCTTTGAATGCTGCATACTGAACACAAAAGAAGTCCGGAGTTCAAATAAGTTTATAAAACATTGAAGTGGCCGTGTAACAGATGAGTTCTCATCCGAAACCCTGATACTCCGAAAGAGTTTGTCCAGTTTGTACACGAAGTGCATCCAGTTTTTGCCGTGACCCTCTCTACTCTTTCGCACATGCTATGCGGGTGAAATGATGATACCATGCCAAGTTTCAACATTTTCAGAATTCATTTTGTAGTGATTTTCAAATTCACGATCATTTAGCTCTCTAAACAATTAGGTAAATGACCAAAAAACAACAAATGATGTCAGAACATGTTGGAAATTGATAACATCGCTTTGAATGCTGCATATTGAACACAAAAGAAGTCCGGAGTTCAAATAAGTTTAAAAAACATTGAAGTGCCGTGTAACAGATGAGTTGTCGTCCGAAACCCTGATACTCCGAAAGAGTTTGTCCAGTTTGTACATGAAGTGCATCCAGTTTTTGCCGTGACCCTCTCTACTCTTTCGCACATGCTATGCAGGTGAAATGATGATACCATGCCAAGTTTCAACATTTTTAGAATTCATTTTGTAGTGATTTTCAATTTCACGACCATTTAGCTCTCTAAACAATTAGGTAAATGACCGAAAAACAACAAATGATGTCAGAACATGTTGGAAATTGATGACGTCGCTTTGAATGCTGCATACTGAACACAAAAGAAGTCCGGAGTTCAAACAAGTTTAAAAAACATTGAAGTGGCCGTGTAACAGATGAGTTCTCGTCCGAAACCCTGATACTCCGAAAGAGTTTGTCCAGTTTGTACACGAAGTGCGTCCAGTTTTTGACGTGACCCTCTCTACTCTTTCGCACATGCTATGCGGGTGAAATTATGATACCATGCCAAGTTTCAACATTTTCAGAGTTCATTTTGTAGTGATTTTCAATTTCACGGTCATTTAGCTCTCTAAACAATTAGGTAAATGACCGAAAAATAACAAATGATGTCAGAACATGTTGGAAATTGATGACGTCGCTTTGATTGCTGCATACTGAACACAAAAGAAGTCCGGAGTTCAAATAAGTTTAAAAAACATTGAAGTGCCGTGTAACAGATGAGTTGTCGTCCGAAACCCTGATACTCCGAAAGAGTTTGTCCAGTTTGTACATGAAGTGCATCTAGTTTTTGCCGTGACCCTCTCTACTCTTTCGCACATGCTATGCAGGTGAAATGATGATACCATGCCAAGTTTTAACATTTTTAGAATTCATTTTGTAGTGATTTTCAATTTCACGACCATTTAGCTCTCTAAACAATTAGGTAAATGACCGAAAAACAACAAATGATGTCAGAACATGTTGGAAATTGATGACGTCGCTTTGAATGCTGCATACTGAACACAAAAGAAGTCCGGAGTTCAAACAAGTTTAAAAAACATTGAAGTGGCCGTGTAACAGATGAGTTCTCGTCCGAAACCCTGATACTCCGAAAGAGTTTGTCCAGTTTG
>NW_021181289.1:9270-10730 GCF_002162155.2 Triticum dicoccoides | reverse complement strand
TTAGCTCTCTAAACAATTAGGTAAATGACCGAAAAATAACAAATGATGTCAGAACATGTTGGAAATTGATGACGTCGCTTTGATTGCTGCATACTGAACACAAAAGAAGTCCGGAGTTCAAATAAGTTTAAAAAACATTGAAGTGGCCGTGTAACAGATGATTTCTCGTCCGAAACCATGATACTCCGAAAGAGTTTGTCCAGTTTGTACACGAAGTGCATCCAGTTTTTTCCGTGACCCTCTCTACTCTTTCGCACATGCTATGCGGGTGAAATGATGATACCATGCCAAGTTTCAACATTTTCAGAATTCATTTTGTAGTGATTTTCAATTTCACGGTCATTTAGCTCTCTAAACAATTAGGTAAATGACCAAAAAACAACAAATGATGTCAGAACATGTTGGAAATTGATAATGTTGCTTTCAATGCTTCATACTAAACACAAAAGAAGTCCGGAGTTCAAATAAGTTTAAAAAACATTGAAGTGCCCGTGTAACAGATGAGTTGTCGTCCGAAACCCTGATACTCCGAAATTGTTTGTGCAGTTTGTACACGAAGTGCGTCCAGTTTTTGCCGTGACCCTCTCTACTCTTTCGCACATGCTATGCGGGTGAAATTATGATACCATGCCAAGTTTCAACATTTTCAGAGTTCATTTTGTAGTGATTTGCAATTTCACGGTCATTTAGCTCTCTAAACAATTAGGTAAATGACCGAAAAATAACAAATGATGTCAGAACATGTTGGAAATTGATGACGTCGCTTTGAATGCTGCATACTGAACACAAAAGAAGTCCGAAGTTCAAATAAGTTTATAAAACATTGAAGTGGCCGTGTAACAGATGAGTTCTCGTCCGAAACCCTGATACTCCGAAAGAGTTTGTCCAGTTTGTACATGAAGTGCATCCAGTTTTTGCCGTGACCCTCTCTACTCTTTCGCACATGCTATGCGGGTGAAATGATGATACCATGCCAAGTTTCAACATTTTCAGAATTCTTTTTGTAGTGATTTTCAAATTCACGGTCATTTAGCTCTCTAAACAATTAGGTAAATGACCAAAAAACAACAAATGATGTCAGAACATGTTGGAAATTGATAACGTCGCTTTGAATGCTGCATACTGAACACAAAAGAAGTCCGGAGTTCAAATAAGTTTAAAAAACATTGAAGTGCCGTGTAACAGATGAGTTGTCGTCCGAAACCCTGATACTCCGAAAGAGTTTGTCCAGTTTGTACACGAAGTGCATCCAGTTTTTGCCGTGACCCTCTCTACTCTTTCGCACATGCTATGCGGGTGAAATGATGATACCATGCCAAGTTTCAACATTTTCTGAGTTCATTTTGTAGTGATTTTCAATTTCACGGTCATTTAGCTCTCTAAACAATTAGGTAAATGACCGAAAAACAACAAATGATGTCAGAACATGTTGGAAATTGATGACATCGCTTTGAATGTTG
>NW_021181289.1:5973-6887 GCF_002162155.2 Triticum dicoccoides | reverse complement strand
GCCGTCTAACAGATGAGTTCTCGTCCGAAACCCTGATACTCCGAAAGAGTTTGTCCAGTTTGTACACGAAGTGCATCCAGTTTTTGCCGTGACCCTCTCTACTCTTTCACACATGCTATGCGGGTGAAATGATGATACCATGCCAAGTTTCAACATTTTCAGAATTCATTTTGTAGTGATTTTCAATTTCACGACCATTTAGCTCTCTAAACAATTAGGTAAATGACCGAAAAACAACAAATGATGTCAGAACATGTTGGAAATTGATTACGTCGCTTTGAATGCTGCATACTGAACACAAAAGAAGTCCGGAGTTCAAATAAGTTTAAAAAACATTGAAGTGGCCGTGTAACAGATGAGTTCTCATCCGAAACCCTGATACTCCGAAAGAGTTTGTCCAGTTTGTACATGAAGTGCGTCCAGTTTTTGTCGTGACCCTCTCTACTCTTTCGCGCATGCTATGCGGGTGAAATTATGATACCATGCCAAATTTCAACATTTTCAGAGTTCATTTTGTAGTGATTTTCAATTTCACGGTCATTTAGCTCTCTAAACAATTAGGTAAATGACCGAAAAATAACAAATGATGTCAGAACATGTTGGAAATTGATGACGTCGCTTTGAATGTTGCATACTGAACACAAAAGAAGTCCGGAGTTCAAATAAGTTTAAAAAACATTGAAGTGGCCATGTAACAGATGAGTTCTCGTCCGAAACCCTGATACTCCGAAAGAGTTTGTCCAGTTTGTACACGAAGTGCATCCAGTTTTTGCCGTGACCCTCTCTACTCTTTCGCACATGCTATGCGGGTGAAATGATGATACCATGCCAAGTTTCAACATTTTCAGAATTCATTTTGTAGTGATTTTCAATTTCACGGTCATTTAGCTCTCTAAACAATTAGGTAAATGACC
>NW_021181289.1:1383-3822 GCF_002162155.2 Triticum dicoccoides | reverse complement strand
TGTCAGAACATGTTGGAAATTGATAACGTCGCTTTGAATGCTGCATACTAAACACAAAAGAAGTCCGGAGTTCAAATAAGTTTAAAAAACATTGAAGTGGCCGTGTAACAGATGAGTTCTCGTCCGAAACCCTGATACTCCGAAAGAGTTTGTCCAGTTTGTACATGAAGTGCGTCCAGTTTTTGCCGTGACCCTCTCTACTCTTTCGCACATGCTATGCGGGTGAAATTAAGATACCATGCCAAGTTTCAACATTTTCTGAGTTCATTTTGTAGTGATTTTCAATTTCACGGTCATTTAGCTCTCTAAACAATTAGGTAAATGACCGAAAAACAACAAATGATGTCAGAACATGTTGGAAATTGATGACATCGCTTTGAATGTTGTATACTGAACAAAAAAGAAGTCTGGAGTTCAAATAAGTTTAAAAAACATTGAAGTAGCCGTCTAACAGATGAGTTCTCGTCCGAAACCCTGATACTCCGAAAGAGTTTGTCCAGTTTGTACACGAAGTGCATCCAGTTTTTGCCGTGACCCTCTCTACTCTTTCGCACATGCTATGCGGGTGAAATGATGATACCATGCCAAGTTTCAACATTTTCAGAATTCATTTTGTAGTGATTTTCAATTTCACGGTCATTTAGCTCTCTAAACAATTAGGTAAATGACCAAAAAACAACAAATGATGTCAGAACATGTTGGAAATTGATAACGTCGCTTTGAATGCTTCATACTGAACACAAAAGAAGTCCGAAGTTCAAATAAGTTTAAAAAACATTGAAGTGCCCGTGTAACAGATGAGTTGTCGTCCGAAACCCTTATACGCCGAAAGAGTTTGTGCAGTTTGTACACGAAGTGCGTCCAGTTTTTGCCGTGACCCTCTCTACTCTTTCGCACATGCTATGCGGGTGAAATTACGATACCATGCCAAGTTTCAACATTTTCAGAGTTCATTTTGTAGTGATTTTCAATTTCATGGTCATTTAGCTCTCTAAACAATTAGGTAAATGACCGAAAAATAACAAATGATGTTAGAACATGTTGGAAATTGATGATGTCGCTTTGAATGCTGCATACTGAACACAAAAGAAGTCCGCAGTTCAAATAAGTTTAAAAAACATTGAAGTGGCCGTGTAACAGATGAGTTCTCGTCCGAAACCATGATACTCCGAAAGAGTTTGTCCAATTTGTACACGAAGTGCATCCAGTTTTTGCCGTGACCCTCTCTACTCTTTCGCACATGCTATGCGGGTGAAATGATGATACCATGCCAAGTTTCAACATTTTCAGAATTCATTTTGTAGTTATTTTCAATTTCACGGTCATTTAGCTCTCTAAACAATTAGGTAAATGACCGAAAAATAACAAATGATGTCAGAACATGTTGGAAATTGATGACGTCGCTTTGAATGTTTCATACTGAACACAAAACAAGTCCGGAGTTCAAATAAGTTTAAAAAACATTGAAGTGGCCGTGTAACAGATGAGTTCTCGTCCGAAACCCTGATACTCCGAAAGAGTTTGTCCAGTTTGTACACGAAGTGCATCCAGTTTTTGCCGTGACCCTCTCTAATCTTTCGCACATGCTATGCGGGTGAAATGATGATACCATGCCAAGTTTCAACATTTTCAGAATTCATTTTGTAGTGATTTTCAATTTCACGGTCATTTAGCTCTCTAAACAATTTGGTAAATGACCAAAAAACAACAAATGATGTCAGAACATGTTGGAAATTGATAACGTCGCTTTGAATGCTTCATACTGAACACAAAAGAAGTCCGGAGTTCAAATAAGTTTAAAAAACATGGAAGTGCCCGTGTAACAGATGAGTTGTCGTCCGAAACCCTGATACTCCGAAAGAGTTTGTGCAGTTTGTACACGAAGTGCGTCCAGTTTTTGCCGTGACCCTCTCTACTCTTTCGCACATGCTATGCGGGTGAAATTATGATACCATGCCAAGTTTCATCATTTTCAGAGTTCATTTTGTAGTGATTTTCAATTTCACGGTCATTTAGCTCTCTAAACAATTAGGTAAATGACCGAAAAACAACAAATGATGTCAGAACATGTTAGAAATTGATGACGTCGCTTTGAATGCTGCATACTGAACACAAAAGAAGTCCGGAGTTCAAATAAGTTTAAAAAACATTGAAGTGGCTGTGTAACAGATGAGTTCTCGTCCGAAACCCTGATACTCCGAAAGAGTTTGTCCAGTTTGTACACGAAGTGCGTCCAGTTTTTGCCGTGACCCTCTCTACTCTTTCGCACATGCTATGCAGGTGAAATGATGATACCATGCCAAGTTTCAACATTTTCAGAATTCATTTTGTAGTTATTTTCAATTTCACGGTCATTTAGCTCTCTAAACAATTAGGTAAATGACCAAAAACAACAAATGATGTCAGAACATGTTGGAAATTGATAACGTCGCTTTGAAT
>NW_021181289.1:0-1143 GCF_002162155.2 Triticum dicoccoides | reverse complement strand
ATGCAGGTGAAATGATGATACCATGCCAAGTTTCAACATTTTCAGAATTCATTTTGTAGTTATTTTCAATTTCACGGTCATTTAGCTCTCTAAACAATTAGGTAAATGACCAAAAACAACAAATGATGTCAGAACATGTTGGAAATTGATAACGTTGCTTTGAATGTTGCATACTGAACACAAAAGAAGTCCGGAGTTCAAATAAGTTTAAAAAACATTGAAGTGGCCGTGTAACAGATGAGTTCTCGTCCGAAACCCTGATACTCCGAAAGAGTTTGTCTAGTTTGTACACGAAGTGCGTCCAGTTTTTGCCGTGACCCTCTCTACTCTTTCGCACATGCTATCGGGTGAAATTATAATACCATGCCAAGTTTCAACATTTTTAGAGTTCATTTTGTAGTGATTTTCAATTTCACGGTCATTTAGCTCTCTAAACAATTAGGTAAATGACCGAAAAATAACAAATGATGTCAGAACATGTTGGAAATTGATGACGTCGCTTTGAATGTTGCATACTGAACACAAAAGAAGTCCGGAGTTCAAATAAGTTTCAAAAACATTGAAGTGGCCGTGTAACAGATGAGTTCTCGTCCGAAACCCTGATACTCCGAAAGAGTTTGTCCAGTTTGTACACGAAGTGCATCCAGTTTTTGCCGTGACCCTCTCTACTCTTTCTCACATGCTATGCGGGTGAAATGATGATACCATGCCAAGTTTCAACATTTTCCGAATTCATTTTGTAGTGATTTTCAATTTCACGGTCATTTAGCTCTCTAAACAATTAGGTAAATGACCAAAAAACAACAAATGATGTCAGAACATGTTGGAAATTGATAACGTCGCTTTGAATGCTGCATACTGAACACAAAAGAAGTCCAGAGTTCAAATAAGTTTAAAAAACATTGAAGCGCCCGTGTAACAGATGAGTTGTCGTCCGAAACCCTGATACTCCGAAAGAGTTTGTGCAGTTTGTACACGAAGTGCGTCCAGTTTTTTCCGTGACCCTCTCTACTCTTTCGCACATGCTATGCGGGTGAAATTATGTTACCATGCCAAGTTTCAACATTTTCAGAGTTCATTTTGTAGTGATTTTCAATTTCACGGTCATTTAGCTCTCTAAACAATTAGGTAAATGACCAAAAA
>NW_021181288.1:0-1384 GCF_002162155.2 Triticum dicoccoides | reverse complement strand
GTTTTTCAATGAAGGACCTTGGAGAAGCTGCTTATATATTAGGCATCAAAATCTATAGAGATAGATCGAGACGCCTCATAGGTCTTTCACAAAGCACATACCTTGATAAGATATTGAAGAAGTTCAATATGGATCAATCCAAGAAAGGGTTCTTGCCTGTGTTACAAGGTGTGAAATTGAGCTCAGCTCAATGTCCGACCACGGCAGAAGATATAGAAGAGATGAGCGTCATCCCCTATGCCTCAGCCATAGGTTCTATTATGTATGCCATGCTGTGTACCAGACCTGATGTAAACCTTGCCGTAAGTTTGGTAGGAAGGTACCAAAGTAATCCCGGCAAGGAACACTGGACAGCGGTCAAGAATATCCTGAAGTACCTGAAAAGGACTAAGGAAATGTTTCTCGTTTATGGAGGTGACGAAGAGCTCCTCGTAAAGGGTTACGTCGATGCTAGCTTCGACACAGATCTGGATGACTCTAAGTCACAAACCGGATACATGTATATTTTGAATGGTGGGGCAGTAAGCTGGTGCAGTTGCAAGCAAAGCGTCGTGGCGGGATCTACATGTGAGGCGGAGTACATGGCAGCCTCGGAGGCAGCACATGAAGCAATATGGGTGAAGGAGTTCATCACCGACCTAGGAGTCATACCCAATGCGTCGGGGCCGATCAAGCTCTTCTGTGACAACACTGGAGCTATTGCACTTGCTAAGGAGCCCAGGTTTCACAAGAAGACAAGGCACATCAAGCGTCGCTTCAACTCCATTCGTGAAAATATTCAAGATGGAGACATAGAGATTTGTGAAGTACATACGGACCTGAATGTAGCAGATCCGTTGACTAAACCTCTCCCTAGAGCAAAACATGATCAACACCAGAATTCCATGGGTGTTCGATTCATCACAATATAACTAGATTATTGACTCTATTGCAAGTGGGAGACTGTTGGAAATATGCCCTAGAGGCAATAATAAAAGCATTATTATTATATTTCCTTGTTCATGATAATTGTCTTTATTCATGCTATAATTGTGTTATCCGGAAATCGTAATACATGTGTGAATAACAGACACCGACATGTCCCTAGTGAGCCTCTAGTTGACTAGCTCGTTGATCAACAGATAGTCATGGTTTCCTGACTATGGACACTGGATGTCATTGATAACGAGATCACATCATTAGGAGAATGATGTGATGGACAAGACCCAATCCTAAACATAGCACAAGATCGTATAGTTCGTTTGCTAGAGTTTTCCAATGTCAAGTATCTTTTCCTTAGACCATGAGATCGTGTAACTCCCGGATACCGTAGGAGTGCTTTGGGTATGCCAAACGTCACAACGTAACTGGGTGACTATAAAGGTAGACTACGGGTATCTCCGAA
>NW_021181287.1:0-973 GCF_002162155.2 Triticum dicoccoides | reverse complement strand
ATTCTTTTCATCACAAAACCCCGGAGAGAAGATGACATGACTTCTTCCATTTATTTAAATGACAAGGGGTGTTGAGAATATTTGAATTTCATTTGGAAATATCCCAATTCTGAAACTTTATGCGACTCAATGATTTTCACGAGAGAAGATAAAATGACTTCTTCAAATTATATGAAATATGAGTTGGGAGTTTCAAAGAATTAAATTCAAAGCCCCTTTGAATTTATTTTCAATTTGGAATAGATCATCATGCATATTTTATTTTCTTGCATTTTGGTCGATCCTAGAAATTTCACGCAACTCAAGGACCCTTGGAGAGAGTTGGAGATTTCGTTATTTTCATATTTGAGAGTTTTCTCGAATTGAAAAGAGGATCATTTGATTTATTTATTACATCTTCAATTATTTTTCCGTTATCAAAAAAAAATGAGAGGGAATAATATGACTTTCCCAAATTTAGGAAAATGAAGATTTAATAAATAGATCAAATTTTGTTTGCTGGAGTTTTATTTGCATTTCATTTGGACAGGGAAAAAAATGCGTGTTTTCAAAAATTGCTTTTTAGGTCCCGAGTAAAGTTCATTTTGTTCAGCTCATTTTTAGGAGTCGGGGAAAATTTACTTTATTAATTTTGGAGTTCGTTTAGATTTTCTTTTATTTATTTTTCTGCGCGCGAGACCGTTTAAAAAAAAAATCCGCAGCGCATTGGGCCAAAGGCCCAAGCCGCCAAGCCACTAGCCGCCGGCCGGCCAAGAGGCCATAGCGCGCGTGCACCAGGGAGCCGCCGCTTCCTTCTTTTGCCTAGTCCTAGTAGGACTCTTGTCCTATGTTCGTTTATTCCGTATCTATTTCTAGATCTTTTCCTCTTGTTTCCTAATCCTAATCTATTTCTTGTCCCCTACCACAAGCAAAACCCTCCCCTCCCCAATATAAATACCCAAGCACCCCCCCCCCTCTAAACACATCAAACCAA
>NW_021181286.1:0-946 GCF_002162155.2 Triticum dicoccoides | reverse complement strand
ATTGCGTCAGCATTGCGTCACTATGACGTCAGCAGGTCAACAGACGCTGCTGGTGGTCAAACCTGACCAGTGGGGTCCACTGGTCAGTGACTGGGGCTGATTAGTGTAGCTGACATGTGGGCCCAGTCAACAGCCACGTCAGCTTAGTCAAAGCTGACGCGTGGGGCCACTAGGATTAGTTAAAAACTAAACAGAAACTAATCTAGGATTAATTAGCAGGTGGGGCCCTGCTGTCAGTGTCACAGGGTTAATTAGCAGGGTCAAATCCCGGGTCAGTGGGGTCAAACCCACCGGCGACATGACGCCGGCGAGGCCCGAGATGGCGGCGCGAGCCGGAAACGCGCTACAGGGCACGGGCGAGGCTGTGCTTGGGCTCGTTGGAGAGCCCTTGCTGGTGCGCATCGAATGGTGGTGGTGGCCGTGCCTGTGGTGGCCAGTACCGACGACGGCGAGCTCGTGAGCGGCGGCCGGAGTTCGGCCAACGGCGGGTTAGGCGATGCAGGGCGCTAGGGGAGGCGTTGGTGCGTGCTACGTGCTCCTAGTGAGGCGTGGAGCACGATAGTGTGCTCGGTTGGGCGCTACGGTGACCGTGGCCACGACGGCGACATCGCCGGCGGCGTGGAGCTCTCGGCCAAGGTGGGGCTAGGGCCTAGAGGTCGAAAGAGACCCAGGAAGAAGGGGGAAACGACTCGGGGGCTCACCGCGGTTGCAGTGGGCGTCGAAGCGGGCTCGGGGACGCGCTGGAGACGGCGAATTCGTCGGCGATGATGGTCGGAGCCCGAAGAGGGGAACGGCGACGTGGCGGCGATGCAGGGCTTCCGGGGGCCCGTGGAGCGGTGGGGAAGAAGAGGGGGTTGTGGCGGAGCTTCTGAGCTAGTCGGGGGAGCGAGGGGTGGCCGGAGATGGCTGCTATGGCGAACGGCGGCGACGGTGGTGTTCGGCCGTG
>NW_021181285.1:0-1447 GCF_002162155.2 Triticum dicoccoides | reverse complement strand
TGAATCTCAGGCAGATATGATGGTTGGAACATTTCCCCAAGAACTATAATATTGGTTCCTCGATAACTGGTAAAGTGGATGTCGTGGCCAGCACCACCCAGCCGAAAGACCTATTATTGTAGTATCTTGATTGAAGAAGTTGGCCACCTCCCCATAAGGATTTCATAGGATTTACCTCCGTAACTGTTCCTTATGGATTCTATTGCTCCCGAAGTCCGACCTTTTACTTGATGTTCTAGTTATCAAACCATATCTATGAATGGGATACACTAGCACATCAAGGAGAACATTAGAAGCGGAGTGCTAAATGTCTCTCGGTCGATCATCCAGATTTTATTTCCTTGGCCTCGCTAAGGTGAAATCTGAGAAAGTGTTATCTTTCTTTGCATCTGCATCCTCCATCACCGTTCATCATGGTAGTAAGTTGTGTTACCGGACCCTTGACACGGATGTTGGTAAACCCTTGACGAATGTGGAAATGCTCAAGTTCTTGAGAGCACGCACAAGTGCTACGTGTTATCATCGGCACTAACCGGGATTCCTCTCAGTTTCCTCGGCAATGCTATGACCTCTTCAGACAGTGAATTCACTCTCTGTTGTTGGGTTCTTCCCCAGTTACCAGAATCATTCCCAGCATTTGCATTTTGTTCCTAGCTTGCACCGCCAATGTGCCATTCTACCATGGGTCTCTTCCATTTCCGGTGGTAAGCAAATTCATCCATTACGTTGTCTTCAACAAGGTAATCCACATCATCCAAGTCTGAGTATGCCATTCTACCGACCCCCTCCAAATGATCGCTTGTGATTGCCTTAGGCTGGTTTAAAGAGTTTCAATGATCTCTGAATCAAAGGTAATTCTTTTTGCCACTTAAGGAAATAATCTACGAATCACCCTCCTCCAAGATGTTTCATCGTGGTATCATAGCAACTCAACTCCTCGCTACGTTGACAATCGATTACCACCTTCTTAGGTGTGGAATTGTGGTCTACCTAGTGAACCTTCGTCATCCGTCTCTTTCCACCCCTCTTGATGTGCTTCGTCTCTCAGCTCGAGAGATGCTGTTATGTCTCATTCCGGGAGTTAATCCTGAGTTGTTCGATCTTCGAGAAGACCGATCCTTCCAGAGTTTTCCTTTCCTCTTCTTGTCATGATTAGCTGGAGTTCTCAGAGCAAGACGACAAGACAAAGATATTGTTCAAATCAACGTTCATTTGAAGTGCAACCTGTATCGTGAAGATTGTGCTAGTGGCGTTCCCCCCTCACCTTACCCTACGCTTGAATCTCGGGACGAGATTTTTGTTTAGTGGGGGTGAGTTGTCACAGCCCCAGTTCAGCCCTTGCTTGACTTTGCTTGTTCATCATGCCATCATGTTTAAATTCCAAAGAAATTTGAAATGGGGATTGTTGAAACCCTAGCACCAAATGAAATTTAACTAGGTTCAATAA
>NW_021181284.1:0-1020 GCF_002162155.2 Triticum dicoccoides | reverse complement strand
GTAGAGGGAAGTGTTCAGATACTTCTCCATCACAAAAAATTATGAAAAATTACCATCAGTCCTATAGCACATGTGCCCACGTTGTGTAAAAAACTCATGATTTTATCGCGCTCCAAGTATTTAATAATATTCACGCTGCATCGTTACCGCAGAACGTCTACTACCGTGTCATTGCCGCCCGTGAGGGGGGCCACACCCCGGAGACGCGTGCCGCCTCTTCGGACATGCCACCACACCACCCCGCATGTATGAGGGCCCGGTGCGACGCTCCGGTGGCATTGCTAACCCCAGGGCCCCCGTCCCGCCTAACCCTGTAGCGTTTGACCACGGGATCTAGCCCTTTGACTTTGCACGGACGGGATTTGACCAGTGGACCTCTCCACCCGGTTGTGTTAGGTCAGCCCATAGGAACACTTTGGAGCAACATCCGGGCCAGGCCCACAGCAAGATCCCCTCCGTGTAGACCCGACGCGTCCGTTTTCCCCCTCCAGGTGCCGGCGGCGGCGCCGTCCGTGAGAGGGGGGGCACACCCCGGAGACGTGTGCTGGAGATTTGCAACCGACTCAACACTTCGAGACTTGTTAGAGGCCGCCTACGCAAGATTTGACGGTATGCTAGCCCCCGGAGGCCGCCGGCCACAGTCGTAGACGTGCGAAGAGCAATCCGCGTAGAGGGAAGTGTTCAGATACTTCTCCATCACAAAAAATTATGAAAAATTACCATCAGTCCTATAGCACATGTGCCCACGTTGTGTAAAAAACTCATGATTTTATCGCGCTCCAAGTATTTAATAATATTCACACTGCATCGTTACCGCAGAACGTCTACTACCGTGTCATTGCCGTCCGTGAGGGGGGCCACACCCCGGAGACGCGTGCCGCCTCTTCGGACATGCCACCACACCACCCCGCATGTATGAGGGCCCGGTGCGACGCTCCGGTGGCATTGCTACCCCCAGGGCCCCCGTCCCGCCTAACCCTGTAGCGTTTGACCACGGGATCTAGCCCTTTGACTTTGCAC
>NW_021181283.1:0-1619 GCF_002162155.2 Triticum dicoccoides | reverse complement strand
TTAGCAATAAAGTAAAGTAATTACATGGCGTTGTTCAATGACACGCAGGTCATACAATAAATAAAGACAACTCCTATGGCTCCTGCCGGTTGTCATACTCATCAACATGCAAGTCGTGATTCCTATTACAAGAACATGATCAATCTCATACATCACATATCATTCATCACATTCTTCTTGGCCATATCACATCACATAGCATACCCTGCAAAAACAAGTTAGACGTCCTCTAATTGTTGTTTGCATGTTTTACGTGCCTGTTATGGGTTTCTAGCAAGAACGTTTCTTACCTACGCAACACCACAACGTGATATGCCAATTGCTATTTACCCTTCATAAGGACCCTTTTCATCGAATCCGTTCCGACTAAAGTGGGAGAGACTGGCACCCGCTAGCCACCTTATGCACCAAGTGCATGTCAAAATCGGTGGAACCTGTCTCATGTAAGTGTACGTGTAAGGTCGGTCCGGGCCGATTCATCCCACAATACCGTAGAAACAAGATTGGACTAGTAACGGTAAGCATATTGAACAAAATCAACGCCCACAACTACTTTGTGTTCTACTCGTGCAAAGAATCTACGCAATAGACCTAGCTCATGATGCCACTATTGGGGAACGTAGCAGAAATTCAAAATTTTCTACGCAACACCAAGATCTATCTATGGAGAGACTAGCAACGAAGGGAAGGAGAGTGCATCTACATACCCTTGTAGATCGCTAAGCGGAAGCGTTCAAGAGAACGGGGTTGAAGGAGTCGTACTCGTCGTGATCCAAATCACTGGAGATCCTAGTGCCGAACGGACGGCACCTCCGCGTTCAACACACGTACAGCCCGGTGACATCTCCCATGCCTTGATCCAGCAAGGTGAGAGGGAGAGCTTGGGGAAGACTCCGTCCAGCAGCAGCACGACGGCGTGGTGGTGATGGAGGAGCGTGGCAATCCTGCAGGGCTTCGCCAAGCACCGCGGGAGAGGAGGAGTACTTGGGAAAGGGGGAGGGCTGCGCCAGGGGCAGCGTGTAGCTCCCATGCGCCTCCCCACTATATATAGGGGTGGAGGGGGCTGGTTTCTTGCCCTCCAAGTCCATTGGGGCGTTGGCAAAGGTGGGAGGAAAGAAATCCCATCATTTCCTTCCCCACCGATTGTTATCCCCCTTTTTTAGGGATCTTGATCTTATCCCTTCGGGATATGATCTTATTCCTTCTAAGGGGGATCTTGGTGCGCCTTGACCAGGGGTGTGGAGCCTTGACCCCACTACCCACGTTCATGTGGGTCCCCCATGCTGGTGGGCCCCACTCCGGAACCTTCTAGAACCTTCCCGGTACAATACCGAAAAATCCCGAACATTTTCCGGTGGCCAAAATAGGACTTCCCATATATAAATCTTTACCTCCGGACCATTCCGGAACTCCTCGTGACGTCCGGGATCTCATCCGGGACTCCGAACAACATTCGGTAACCACATACAAACTTCCTTTATAACCCTAGCGTCATCGAACCTTAAGTGTGTAGACCCTATGGGTTCGGGAGACATGTAGACATGACCGAGACGTTCTCCGGTCAATAACCAACAGCGGGATCTGGATACCCATGTTGGCTCCCACATGTTCCACGATGA
>NW_021181282.1:0-1619 GCF_002162155.2 Triticum dicoccoides | reverse complement strand
TTAGCAATAAAGTAAAGTAATTACATGGCGTTGTTCAATGACACGCAGGTCATACAATAAATAAAGACAACTCCTATGGCTCCTGCCGGTTGTCATACTCATCAACATGCAAGTCGTGATTCCTATTACAAGAACATGATCAATCTCATACATCACATATCATTCATCACATTCTTCTTGGCCATATCACATCACATAGCATACCCTGCAAAAACAAGTTAGACGTCCTCTAATTGTTGTTTGCATGTTTTACGTGCCTGTTATGGGTTTCTAGCAAGAACGTTTCTTACCTACGCAACACCACAACGTGATATGCCAATTGCTATTTACCCTTCATAAGGACCCTTTTCATCGAATCCGTTCCGACTAAAGTGGGAGAGACTGGCACCCGCTAGCCACCTTATGCACCAAGTGCATGTCAAAATCGGTGGAACCTGTCTCATGTAAGTGTACGTGTAAGGTCGGTCCGGGCCGATTCATCCCACAATACCGTAGAAACAAGATTGGACTAGTAACGGTAAGCATATTGAACAAAATCAACGCCCACAACTACTTTGTGTTCTACTCGTGCAAAGAATCTACGCAATAGACCTAGCTCATGATGCCACTGTTGGGGAACGTAGCAGAAATTCAAAATTTTCTATGCAACACCAAGATCTATCAATGGAGAGACTAGCAACGAAGGGAAGGAGAGTGCATCTACATACCCTTGTAGATCGCTAAGCGGAAGCGTTCAAGAGAACGGGGTTGAAGGAGTCGTACTCGTCGTGATCCAAATCAATGGAGATCCTAGTGCCGAACGGACGGCACCTCCGCGTTCAACACACGTACAGCCCGGTGACATCTCCCATGCCTTGATCCAGCAAGGTGAGAGGGAGAGCTTGGGGAAGACTCCGTCCAGCAGCAGCACGACGGCGTGGTGGTGATGGAGGAGCGTGGCAATCCTGCAGGGCTTCGCCAAGCACCGCGGGAGAGGAGGAGTACTTGGGAAAGGGGGAGGGCTGCGCCAGGGGCAGCGTGTAGCTCCCATGCGCCTCCCCACTATATATAGGGGTGGAGGGGGCTGGTTTCTTGCCCTCCAAGTCCATTGGGGCGTTGGCAAAGGTGGGAGGAAAGAAATCCCATCATTTCCTTCCCCACCGATTGTTATCCCCCTTTTTTAGGGATCTTGATCTTATCCCTTCGGGATATGATCTTATTCCTTCTAAGGGGGATCTTGGTGCGCCTTGACCAGGGGTGTGGAGCCTTGACCCCACTACCCACGTTCATGTGGGTCCCCCATGCTGGTGGGCCCCACTCCGGAACCTTCTAGAACCTTCCCGGTACAATACCGAAAAATCCCGAACATTTTCCGGTGGCCAAAATAGGACTTCCCATATATAAATCTTTACCTCCGGACCATTCCGGAACTCCTCGTGACGTCCGGGATCTCATCCGGGACTCCGAACAACATTCGGTAACCACATACAAACTTCCTTTATAACCCTAGCGTCATCGAACCTTAAGTGTGTAGACCCTATGGGTTCGGGAGACATGTAGACATGACCGAGACGTTCTCCGGTCAATAACCAACAGCGGGATCTGGATACCCATGTTGGCTCCCACATGTTCCACGATGA
>NW_021181281.1:0-1148 GCF_002162155.2 Triticum dicoccoides | reverse complement strand
TAGCCATGTCAGCCCGGACTCCTTATCATATGGATGCTAGCGACACTGTCATATACGTGTGCCAAAAGGCGCAAACGGTCCCGGGCAAAGGTAAGGCGACACCCGTGGAATACCGTGCGTGAGGCCGCAAAGTGATACGAGGTGTTACATGCTAGATCGATGTGGTATTGAGTCGGGGTCCTGACAGCGTTGGTATCAGAGCTTGACTGCCTGTAGGATTACCAAGCCAAACTGGTCGAAGTTGAGTCTAGAAATTCTTTAGTTATATAAGGGAATTGATTGTGGGATGGAACGTAAGGCTCTTTTTACTCCTTATACCTTATGCCTTCTGATCTGAGTCATCTTATCTTTCCTGCGGGGATTAAGAACTAGGCTATCTTTTCTTTCTATCAGGATCACGTGTTACTAATCCGTAGACTTATAGATTGTTGGATTTAAGTCTCAGTTCGGTTCTTACTGATATTGTGCTTCTGAGTGGTTATGCCACCATTTTTGTGAATGTCTCAAATCTTTTCTGAGCATTTACAGCCGTCATGCTGTCCGAGTCATTCCAGGTTTCTAAATAGTCTGATGCATTTGCAAAATCCTTTCCCTCTGGTTTCGATGTTCCTTTATGCCAGCTCAATCACACTAATTGTTGAGTTGAGGTATTCTATTGCCTTGACATTATGTTGGAGTTACTATTGTGACCCTAGGTGTCTCAGGGGATCATCTAGTAGTCTAGCCATGATTTATGTTCCAGTGTGATGACTCTGGCCGTCATTATCGAAAGCATCCCGTGATGCCATTTAGTAGTAGGTATTCTATCCCTGGGTTTTGAACCCGAGATTCACCCTACTTGCTTCATGTTGATAGTTTTGCTCGTTCCTTTAGGTTATTAGTAACCTTTGCATTAGTCCTCGATGTTCGTGGTATTCCTTTCTTCCAAATACTATGAACCGCTTATGGCAGATGTTCCTCGCTGATCGAAAGATCACAATCAGAGTGCTCTCGATGGGTTCTCGATTCTACATTGTGACTCTGCCAGTTCTACCTTTCTGCATGGGTTATCCGGAAGAAATATGTGGAATTCGTTCGACATGCTAAACCATGCATCCACAACTCAGAAAATCGCATGTTCCTTTGAGTTGTCCCTCTTTAGTTGTCTT
>NW_021181280.1:0-1521 GCF_002162155.2 Triticum dicoccoides | reverse complement strand
ATTACAAGTTTATTATTTTTACTGCAAACTTGGTCACATATAATGACACAATGAGAAGGTTTTCCAATTTTTTTATTTTTTTTGAATTTTTTATGACCGTTTCAAAATGCGGTAAAAACGGCGGGCTTGACCGTTCCTAGCTAGTGGTTGTATCTTGGAAATTTTTTGGTTTTTCTCTGATTAAATAGATACTTATGTACCTAGAAATGATTTTTGGAAAATATAAATAACAAACTATGAGGCAGCTTCAGTTCAAATTTGACCCGCTCCCAACTAAATCGGCGGGAATTTGTCTTTTTCACCAGAGGTGGATCAAAACTTTTTACACCCAACCATTTGGTCAATTGTGCATTAAATATGGCCTAGTATTTTATAAAAATGATTTGGTCCAATTTTGCAAGAATTATTTGGTAGGTCCTTCACAAAAAAACCTCACTAGGGGCACTCGAAAAATGGAAAATGGCTCTTTTGTGCAATGAAAGTGAAAACTCCCCAAATCAACATTGTTTGCCATTCCAATATGCACCCTTGTGCACAATATGAGATCATTTGAACAAACTATGCCATGAATTTGGCCATAAGATTGATCATTTGGCTTGAAAGCTATGAATCTCCACGTATGATAGCTCATTTTTTAGAACACTTTTTTAAAATAATTTCCTTATTACAAGTTTATTATTTTTACTGCAAACTTGGTCACATATAATGACACAATGAGAAGGTTTTCCAAATTTTTGTTTTTTTTTGAATTTTTTATGCCCGTTTCAAAATGCGGTCAAAACGGTGGGCTTGACCTTTCCTGGCTAGTGGTTGTATCTTGGAATTTTTTTGGTGTTTCTCTGATTAAATAGATACTTATGTACCTAGAAATGATTTTTGGAAAAAATAAATAACAAACTATGAGGCAACTTCAGTTCAAATTTGACCCGCTTCCAACTGAATCGGCGGGAATTTGTCTTTTTCACCAGAGGTGGATCAAAACTTTTTACACCCAACCATTTGGTCAATTGTGCATTAAATATGGCCTAGTATTTTAGAAAAATGATCTGGTCCAATTTTGCAAGAATTATTTGGTAGGTCCTTCACAAAAAAACCTCACTTGGGGCACTCGAAAAATGGAAAATGGCTTTTTTGTGCAATGAAAGTGAAAACTCCCCAAATCAACATTGTTTGCCATTCCAATATGCACCCTTGTGCACAATATGAGATCATTCGAACAAACTATGCCAGGAATTTGGCCATAAGATTGATCATTTGGCTTGAAAGCTATGAATCTCCACGTATGATAGCTCATTTTTTAGAACACTTTTTTAAAATAATTTCCTAATTACAAGTTTATTATTTTTACTGGAAACTTGGTCACATATAATGACACAATGCGAATGTTTTCCAATTTTTTGATTTTTTTGAATTTTTTATGACCGTTTCAAAATGCGGTAAAGACGGCGGGCTTGACCGTTCCTAGCTAGTGGTTGTATCTTGGAAATTTTTTGGTTTTTCTCTGATTAAATAGATACTTAT
>NW_021181279.1:0-1373 GCF_002162155.2 Triticum dicoccoides | reverse complement strand
CAGCCCTCCTCCCATGCACCATAGCGCCATCTCCGCTGTTGCCCGAGCTCCGGCCGCCGCCGCGAGCTCGCCTCCGGCGAACCCCGGCCACTCCCGCACCTCCCGTTGGTTCCTCTAGATGCGCACGGGCGCGGGCTACCTCCTGGTGCCCTTGGCTCGTCGATCCGATGCCCCTAGCGCAAGTCCGGCGTTCCCCCGCCGTGCGGAATGGTCGCCGCCGGCGAAACTCCGGCAGGAGCTGATGTGGCCGGTCATTAGGGACTAACTACCCCGCTAATCACCCACTAGGCCACTGACAGCGGACCCCACCCCTGGTCAAACCCCAGTCAGCGCTGGGTTTGACCGGGATTAGCTCCTGTGTCACTGACGTGTGGCCCCCACACGTCAGGTTTGACCTAGACCAGCCCGTTGACCCTGCTGACGTCACTGTGACGTGGGGCTGACGCAATAAACCATTTTCTGGAAATTTTTTTATAATTCAGGAAATTCCAGAAAATTATATAAACTTCTATAAATCATAGAAAATTAACCGTAACTCCAAATTAAATAATTTATATATGAAAAATTATCAGAATAATTCAAGGAATCCATCTGTACCATTTTCATGCATGTTAGAACAACTTATAGCTGCTGTTTAGCACAAATCATATAAAGGGCATTTAAATAATCACATATGGAGTTTAAATTTGAATCTTGTATTCAAACCAACCCCATTTAATCTGGTTTTAGATGCATTAGCCCAAAACACATTCATTTTGCCATGTCATAGCATGCATCATATTGTGCATTGCATTGATCGTGCTTTTTCTGTATTGTCGGTATTTGTCCCCTCTCGATAGACGTGTACCGATGATGCGATCGTTGACACTGATGAAGACTCAATGCTATCTTCAGAAGTGCCAGGCAAGCAAAACCCCCTTGTTCATTCCGATACAAACCTACTCTCTCGCTCCTGCCCTCTTTTACTGCATTAGGACAACACCGATTCAACTGTTACATGCTGCGGTAGCTGAACCCCTTTATCCTCTGCATGACCTGTCATTCCACAGTAATTAGATGAAACCCACTAGCATGAGTAGGAGTTGTTTGAGCCCTGTTGTGCCTACTCATTCATGTTTGTTTGTCATGCCTGCTACTGCTTAGAGTTGAGTCAGGTCTGATTCATCGGGGATGAATCAGAGGCGTGTGAACATGTCCCACTGTGTGTGAGCTAAGTGTGTGAACACGATTTGGTAAAGGTAGCGGTGAGAGGCCATGTAGGAGTACATGGTGGGTTGTCTCATTGCAGCCGTCCTCAGGAACTGAGTTCTGTGTTTGTGATCCATGATTCAGCTACTACCACGCATTGGGCCCGAAACCAATGGACCCTCTCG
>NW_021181278.1:0-839 GCF_002162155.2 Triticum dicoccoides | reverse complement strand
TACAAAAAGTTCTCTCACGTCACTTTTGGCCCAAGAGAAGATAGAGTCCAAGTCTCTCACGTTCTGGATTCAGATTCGGACTGCACAGACATACCTGACTCAAAACGCACACAAGTTTTTCATACGGACTCCGAATTGGGTGATTCTTTTTTTGTTGGAAACTAGATTTCGTGCACTTTCCAACCCAATTGGAATCACCTTCAAATTCGTCCGGAGCGTTGAGTTGTGGACGAAACAATCTGATGCTGCAGCAGAATCCGAGTCAAACTACAAGTCCAAAGGTGTTGCATCACCTCCACTTGGGCCCATTGGCCTTGTACGACCTAGATTTAGTTTTAGGCTGCCTTGGGACGTCCTCCCACCTCCTTGGCCGCCACCCCTTGCTCCTATATAAGTAGATCCATCTAGTAGCTTTTCCTTGGGATTTGTTTAGTTAAAAGTTAGCCAGTGCAACTTCGTGTACTTCGTTTGTGTCCAACGACCAGACCAAGACCGCTTACGGATCCCCACCTTTATCAATACTTCATATATACTCGCAATATTCAGATTGCTTTTATCATATTCTTGCTTGTTCTTCGATTGCTTGCAGGAATAGACCTTCGTGGTCAGGTTGATTGTGCTCTGGCGTGGTCAATAACCTCTCGGAGTTGGTTTAGCGATTGCTAAGGCGCAACGTTGTGCACGTTTATAGTCGGATCGTCAAAGTCGTCTCCACCAAATCGATAGTTATCATCTCATCGAAAGATCGGGACACCCCGCCTCTATCACGACTACAAACGTGCAACGACGTTGTGCCTTAGCAATCGTTAAACCAACTCCGAGAGGTTATTGACCACGTC
>NW_021181277.1:0-1148 GCF_002162155.2 Triticum dicoccoides | reverse complement strand
GGAGGTAGAACGAAATGTTCCATAAGCTTCTTGAAGCAATCTTTTTTTGTTCTCTTATCGACAAAAGTGAAACCAGCAATTCGTGCCTTCTTTGGCTTATTCCACTCCTGGACGGTGATCGAGACGTTGTCTCTAACAACGGCTCCGCATTGGTTGACAAACTTGGTGGCGTTCTTGCGGGGCTCCAGCGGCCTGCCGGTTGCACTGTCGACAACCTCGATGGTGCATGTTTCTCCTTGTTTCATCGTCTTGGTTGCGCCACGCTTTGACGACGTACTCGATTGTTTCGACGATCCGGCCGAGGGCTAAAATAAGAAAGAGAGTCGCGCGCGTTAGTACACACATATTTATTCAAATCAGTTAGTTTGTATCACCAGAGGCTCAATGTATATATATACCTCGGCGCCGGAGGTGGTTGCTACTTCCATTTGAAGATCGTCATTTATCGACGTTTGTTCGGCATCATCTTGCTGACGGCGCCGTTCATCTTCACCGTCAAGGTTCAGATAAGAAGAGATATCATCTTCTTCTTGTCCGGTCGGCACATATAGAATATCGCCGTTTATGATGCCGAACATATGTGCTTCACCGTCCGGATCATAGTTGTCCATAATCGGGTCAGCTCTATCGTCCGCCATTATGTCAGTCCTGAAAACATGTAGTAAAAACAAATTAATTAAGTGAAGAAGGGGGGCGGTGGCTGTGGTGGTGGCGAAAGGGCGGTGGCAAAAGGAGGGGGCGAGGAAGGGGTGGGAGAGGGTGTCGCGGTAGAGCGCGAGACGGGGCGGCAGACGACGGCGTCACGGAGAGGGAGGCGAGGACAACACACATGTATAACCCTCGCCGCCCCCTCTCGATCCCAAAAAAAAACACCGCGCGCATCGCCGCCCCCCTCGCCGCCCCCTCTCCGTATATGCGCGGGGTCGTGTACATTTTTTTAAAGCGGGATCGTTGTACATTGACGCGCGGGGTCGTTGTATATATTGATTATCAAGTTTTACTTTTTTTGTTGTTAATTATCAAGTTTTATATACGTTTTTTTGTTAATTATCAAATTTTACGGTTTTTTTGTTAATTATCAAGTTTTAAGTTATTTTACCGTTTTTGTTAAACTAATTAACTAGTTAAAATTAAAAAGAACAAAAAAA
>NW_021181276.1:0-2767 GCF_002162155.2 Triticum dicoccoides | reverse complement strand
AACAGCATTTATTACTCCATATGGACCGTTCTGCTTTAACACAATGCCCTTCGGACTCAAAAACGCCGGCGCAACATATCAGCGCATGATTCAGACATGTCTGGCTACCCAGATAGGCAAAATAGTCGAGGCATATGTAGACGACGTGGTCGTCAAGACCAAACACGTCGAAACTCTAGTAGACGACTTGAGGGTGACATTCGACAACCTCCGAGCATATGACATTAAGCTCAACCCGGAAAAATGTGTTTTCGGCGTACCCGCCGGAAAGCTCTTGGGCTTCATTGTATCCGGTAGAGGAATTGAAGCAAACCCAGCCAAGATCCGAGCTCTGTCACAATTGGATATCCCAAAAGACCTCAAGCAAATACAAAAGTTAACCGGATGCGTGGCGGCTCTAAGCCGCTTCATCTCCCGTTTAGGAGAAAAGGCACTGCCCCTCTATCGCCTCCTCCGGCGCACCGAACATTTCGAATGGACGGATGCTGCCACGGCCAGACTCAAAGAAATTAAAGCCGTACTGGCAACTAATCTGGTCCTAGCCGCGCCCAACCTGGGCGAACCAATGCTATTATATATCGCAGCCACACATCAAGTTGTCAGCGCGGTACTCGTCGTCGAACGAGAAACAGAAGGGCACAAATTCCCTCTTCAAGAACCAGTGTACTACGTATCCACTGTCTTGACTCCATGCAAGTCCCGGCACCCACATTATCAAAAGATAGCGTATGCGGTGTTCATGGCATCCCGGAAGCTGCGACACTACTTTCAAGAGTGTTCCATAATAGTGGCCTCCGAAGTACATCTCAATGATATTATAAACAATCGCGACGCAACGGGCAGGATTGCAAAATGGGCCATTGAGCTCTTACCATTTGACATAACCTACAAACCACGGCGGGCTATAAAGTCGCAAGTCTTGGCTGACTTCATCGCCGAATGGACCAAAGCCGAACTCCCTAAAGAGTACGGCGCATACTCCAATTGGATCATGCATTTCGACGACTCCAAAATGTTGGCGGGCTTGGGGGCTGGCGTTGTCTTGACGTCCCCAATCGGAGACACAGTCCAATATGTACTTCAAATAATGTACATGGACTCCAACAACGCAGTCGAATATGAGGCCCTGCTACATGGCCTCCGGATGGCAATCTCCATGGGTATCCAACGCCTAGAGGTGCGCGGGGATTCAAACCTCGCAATATCCCAAATAAATGGAGACTTTGATGCCAAGGATCCGAAAATGGCAGCCTACCGTAATGCTGTGCTAAAAATGTCAGCTCGGTTCGAGGGACTCGAATTCCACCACGTAGCCCGGGACAACAACCAGGCAGCAGATGTGTTGGCACGCATCGGCGCAAAACGCGACGCCGTCCCTCCGAACATCTTCCTGGAACGGCTTTTCAAGCCATCCGTATCATGGGAAGAGGAGTTCGGACATAACAATCCGGAACCAGCTGCATCACCTAACTCAAACGATTCTGACATAGTCGGTGGCTCAGCCAACGAAATAACACCTTCAGCCCATGAAATAATGGCAGTAATTGCCCCGTGGACGGAACCATTCCTAGCCTACTTACTCAGGCAGGAACTCCCCGAAGACCAAAATGAGGCCCGCTGCATAGTCCGGCGATCTAAAGCCTACAAGGTCCATGAGGGAGAACTCTATAAGATAAGCACAACCGGAGTCCTTCAAAGGTGTATCTCCGAAGAGGAAGGGCGAAATCTTCTGGCTGAAATTCACGCCGGACTCGGTGGGCACCACGCTGCAGCCCGAGCCCTTGTAGGCAAGGCCTTCCGTACAGGATTTTACTGGCCGACTGCCCGGGCAGATGCTCAGGACTTAGTCCAACGATGCGTCGGTTGCCAGCTCTTTGCTAATCAGAGCCACATGCCACCCATCGCCCTCAAAACAATACCCATCACCTGGCCGTTCGCGGTCTAGGGGCTTGACATGGTAGGACCCCTTAAAGGGGGAACCCACAAGCACAAATACTTATTGGTCATGGTGGACAAATTCACCAAATGGATAGAGGCCAAGCCGGTTAAAACGGCAGAATCCGGACCTGTGATAGACTTTATATCCGGGGTAGTACACCATTTTGGCGTCCCCCACAGCATCATAACTGATAATGGCACGAATTTCACGGCCGACGAGGTTAAACTCTGGTGCAAGAACATGGGCATCAAGCTCGACTACGCTTCAGTCTACCACCCTCAAACCAATGGTCAAGTGGAACGAGAAAATGGTCTAATCATGAGCGGCATTAAACCCAGATTAGTGCGGTCCCTCACGGAATCTAACACGCACTGGGTAGAAGAGCTCGACTCCGTACTCTGGGGGCTGCGGACCACGCCAAACCGCACAACTGGATTCACACCATTTTTATGGTATATGGCGCTGAGGCAGTTTTGCCCTGCGACATAATTCATGACTCACCTTGCGTGCGCATGTACGAGGAAAGAGAAGCCGAGTTAGATCGGCAGGACAGTTTGGACGCCTTGGAGAAAGAGCGCGACATGGCAAAATCCCGTTCCGCATTCTATCAACAGCAGGCTCGAAGATATCAAAGCAGAGAAGTACGGGCCAAAACTTACAATGTTGGCGAGCTAGTTCTACGCCTGCCGGACAAGAAAAAGGACAAACTTACGCCCAAATGGGAAGGTCCCTTCATCATCGACCAAGTCCTTACCGGCGGTGCATACCGTCTACGCGAAGCATCTGACAACTGACTCGCACCAAACCCATGGAACGCAGCCCGTCTCC
>NW_021181275.1:904-2920 GCF_002162155.2 Triticum dicoccoides | reverse complement strand
ATAGCTCAAAATAATCAGTAAATGCATGAAAATAACAAATGAAGTCAGAAAGGGTTGTAAATTGATGATTTGGCTTTAAATGGTGCATTATGAACACAGAAAAACAATGGAGTTCAAATAAGTGTAACAGACGAGTTTCTGTATGAAACTCTGATACTTCGAAAGAGATTGTCCGTTTTGTACACGAAGTGCATCCAGTTATTGCCGTAACCCTCTCTACTTTCTCGCACATGCTATGTGGGTGAAATGATGCTACCATGCCAACTTGGAACCTTTTCAGAGTTCATTTCAAATGCTTTTCAATTTCATTGTCTTATAGCTCAAAATAATCAGTAAATGCATGAAAAATAACAAATGAAGTCAGAAAGGTTTGTAAATTGATGATGTGGCTTTGATGGTGCATTTTGAACACAGAAAAACAAGGGAGTTCAAATAAGTTAAAAAAATGAAATCCCTTTGTAACAGACGAGTTTCCATATGAAACCCTGATACTTCGAAAGAGATTGTCCGTTTTGTACACGAAGTGCATCCAGTTTTTGCCGTAACCCTCTCTACTTTCTCGCACATGCTATGTGGCTGAAATGATGATACCATGCCAACTTGGAACCTTTTCAGAGTTCATTTCAAATGCTTTTCAATTTCATGGTTTTATAGCTCAAAATAATCAATAAATGCATGAAAAATAACGAATGAAGTCAGAAAGGGTTGTAAATTGATGATGTGGCTTTGAATGGTGCATTTTCAACACAGAAAAATAAAGGGAGTTCAAATAAGTTCAAAAAAATGAAATCACTTTGTAAGAGACAAGTTTCCATATGAAACCCTGATACTTCGAAAGAAATTGTCCGTTTTGTACACGAAGTGCATCCAGTTTTTGCCGTAACCCTCTCTACTTTCTCGCACATGGTATGTGGGTGAAATGATGATACCATGCCAACTTGGAACCTTTTCAGAGTTCATTTCAAATGCTTTTCAATTTCATGGTCTTATAGCTTAAAATAATCAGTAAATGCATGAAAAAATAACAAATGAAGTCAGAAAGGGTTATAAATTGATGATGTGGCTTTGAATGGTGCATTTTGAACACAGAAAAACAAGGGAATTCAAATAAGTTAAAAAAAATGAAATCCCTTGGTAACAGACGAGTTTCCATATGAAACCTTGATACTTCGAAAGAAATTTTCCGTTTTGTACACGAAGTGCATCCAGTTTTTGCCGTAACCCTCTCTACTTTCTCGCACATGCTATGTGGGTGAAATGATGATACCATGCCTACTTGGAACCTTTTCAGAGTTCATTTCAAATGCTTTTCAATTTCATGGTCTTATAGCTCAAAATAATCAGTAAATTCATGAAAAATAATAAATGAAGTCACAAAGGGTTGTAAATTGATGATTTGGCTTTAAATGGTGCATTATGAACACAGAAAAACAATGGAGTTCAAATAAGTGTAACAAACGAGTTTCCGTATGAAACTCTGATAGTTCGAAAGAGATTGTCCGTTTTGTACGCGAAGTGCATCCAGTTTTTGCCGTAACCCTCTCTACTTTCTCGCACATGCTATGTGGCTGAAATGATGATACCATGCCAACTTGGAACCTTTTCAGAGTTCATTTCAAATGCTTTTCAATTTCATGGTTTTATAGCTCAAAATAATCAGTAAATGCATGAAAAATAACAAATGAAGTCAGAAAGGGTTGTAAATTGATGATGTGGCTTTTAATGGTGAATTTTCAACACAGAAAAACAAGGGAATTCAAATAAGTTAAAAAAAATGAAATCCCTTTGTAACAGACGAGTTTCCATATGAAACCCTGATACTTCAAAAGAAATTGTCCGTTTTGTACACGAAGTGCATCCAGTTTTTGCCGTAACCCTCTCTACTTTCTCGCACATGCTATGTGGGTGAAATGATGATACCATGCCTACTTGGAACCTTTTCAGAGTTCATTTCAAAAGCTTTTCAATTTCATGGTCTTATAGCTCAAAATAATCAGTAAATGCCTGAAAAAGAAC
>NW_021181275.1:0-894 GCF_002162155.2 Triticum dicoccoides | reverse complement strand
ATGCAAGAAAAATAACAAATGAAGTCAGAAAGGGTTGTAAATTGATGATGTGGCTTTAAATCTTGCATTATGAACACAGAAAAGCAATGGAGTTCAAATAAGTTTAACAGACGAGTTTCCGTATGAAACTCTGATACTTCGAAAGAGATTGTCCGTTGTGTACACGTAGTGCATCCAGTTTTTGCCGTAACCCTCTCTACTTTCTCGCACATGCTATGTGGGTGAAATGATGATACCATGCCAACTTGGAACCTTTTCAGAGTTTATTTCAAATGCTTTTCAATTTCATGGTCTTATAGCTCAAAATAATCAGTAAATGCATGAAAAATAACAAATGAAGTCAGAAAGGATTGTAAATTGATGATTTGGCTTTAAATCTTGCCTTATGAACACAGAAAAACAATGGAGTTCAAATAAGTGTAACAGACGAGTTTCCGTATGAAACTCTGATACTTCGAAAGAGATTGTCCGTTTTGTACACGAAGTGCATCCAGTTTTTGCCGTAACCCTCTCTACTTTCTCGCATATGCTATATGGGTGAAATGATGATATCATGCCAACTTGGAACCTTTTCAGAGTTCATTTCAAATGCTTTTCAATTTCATGGTCTTATAGCTCAAAATAATCAGTAAATGCATGAAAAATAACAAATGAAGTCAGAAAGGGTTGTAAATTGATGATGTGGCTTTGAATGGTGCATTTTCAACACAGAAAAATAAGGGAGTTCAAATAAGTTCAAAAAAATGAAATCACTTTGTAAGAGACAAGTTTCCATATGAAACCCTGATACTTCGAAAGAAATTGTCCGTTTTGTACACGAAGTGCATCCAGTTTTTGCCGTAACCCTCTCTACTTTCTCGCACATGGTATGTGGGTGAAATGATGATACCATGC
>NW_021181274.1:0-28358 GCF_002162155.2 Triticum dicoccoides | reverse complement strand
CGAGGCCAGACGCGGTGGTGCGCGTCGGAAACCAACTACAGGGGCTCTTTTGGCGCGCAGGAAGCAGCTACGGGGAGAGGGTGGAGTGGCGCATCCAACGGTGGCGGTGGCGGAGGCTGGGGTGGCCGGAGCTGCCGGCGGCGACCTCTTTTGCGGCTGCCGGAGTTCGGGCAATCTCGGGGTCGGGGTTAGGGAGCACGGCAGGAGGAGCTGGGGCGTGCTACGGACTCCTGAGATCATGGTGAGCACGTCAGTGGGCTCGGATACGAGCTGGGGTGGCTGTGGCCACGGCCACGCCATGGCCGGCGGCGAGAGATTCTCGGGCAAAGTGGTGGGGCTAGCTAGAGAGGGAGGTGGGGCACGGGGAGAGGGGGAATCGGGTCGAGGGCTCACCGCGGTTCTTCTGGTGCTGCTGGCGAGGCAGGGGAGGCACGGGGTCCGGCGAATCGACAGAGGGGAGCTTCGGTGGCCGGCGACGGAACAGCGATGGTGGCGGCGTTGCAGGGCTTCCGGAGGGCCGTGGGTCGGTGGGGAGGAAGGAGGGGGTCGAGGCGGAGCTCGTGGGTGTGTCGGAGAGGCTAGGGGTGGCCGGTGGCCACGAGAGAGCTCGTCGGCGGCGGCGGGTGTGTTCGGTGGCTGCGCGCGAGAGAGCCAGAGGAGGAGAGGAGCTCGGGGAGAGAGTGAGAGGCCTGGGGGGGTGCGTGGCGTCGCGGACGGGGTCCAGGGCAACGAGAGGAAGCAGGAGGTGGCTAGGGGGAAAGCAGGAGGTGGCCGAGGCAGCGTCGGCGAGCGCCACGCCTCGCCTCTGTTCGTCCTCCTGGCAGAGGAGGTAGAGGACAAAGGAGGAGGAGGTGGGCTGGGCCGGCTGGGGGGAGCTGGGCCGGTGGTGGCGCCAGGTAAGGTTTCTCTTCCCTCTCTGTTTTCTATTTTAGTTACTGTTTTCTATTTATGACATTTGTTTTAACTTAATTAAAATGCTAAGGCATTTTCAAAAACCCTGAAAATAATTGTGGGATCTGTTTGTAATATTTCCAACAGCCCCCACTTAAGTTCAGAATTATTTGGACATTTAAAATATTATATAGCATTTAATTGCCCAAATGCAAATTCTATAAGATTTAATTCAAAAATCCAAAAATGACCTAAGAATATAATCATCATTTTTGGCAGAGGTTTCCACCTTAACCAGAAATCATGAACTTTTCTTAGGAAACTTTTGGGTTTATTGAAAAGATTTTAATTCACCCTAGTTGAGTTGATTTAATGCTAGGGTTTGAACATCCCCATTTCAATCTTAGGCAAAATTTAAACATGATGCAAACATGAAGCTAGCCTAGAGCAATGCCTGAAGCTAGGGATGTGACAATAACATTGAGTCTTCATCACTGTCATCGATCACATCATCGGTATCACGTCTATCGAGAGGGGACAAATACCGGCAACACAGAAAGGAACACAATCAATGCAATGCACAATATGATGCATGATCATGACATGGCAAAATGAATGTGTGTTGGGCTAATGCAACTAAAACCAGATTAAATGGAGTTGGTTTGAATCCAAGATTCAAATTCAAACTCCATATGTGGATATTTAAATGCCCTTTATATGATTTGTGCTAAACAGCAGCTATAAGTTGTTCTAACATGCATGAAAATGGTACAGATGGATTCCTTGAATTTTTCTGATAATTTTTCATATATAAATTATTTAATTTGGAGTTACGGTTAATTTTCTATGATTTATTGAAGTTTTAGCTATTTTCTGGAATTTCCTGAATTATAATAAATCCAGAAAATGGTTTATTGCGTCAGTCCCACGTCACAGTGACGTCAGCAGGGTCAACTGGGCTGGCTCGGTCAAACCTGCCGTGTGGGGTCCACACGTCAGTGACACAGGAGCTATCCCGGTCAAACCCAGCGCTGACTGGGGTTTGACCAGGGGTGGGGCCCGCTGTCAGTGACCTAGGGGGTTGGTTAGTGTGTGTGTGGGGGGGGGTTAGCCGCTAATGATGCCCACGTCATCATCGCCGGACTTACGCCGGCGGCGACCAAAATGGCGGCGGCAACGCGCCGGACTTGCGCTAAAGGCGACGGAGGCGGCGGCTGAGGGCACCGAGGCGTAGCCCGGGCTCTCCCGCATCTGATGGGGTAGGTGGGAGGCTGCGGGAACGCCGGGGCTCGTCGGAACGGAGCTCGCGGCGGCGCCGAAGTTCGGGTGGTAACGGGCGCGAGGCCCTGGTGGGGTTTTGGACAAGCTGAGCTGCGCATGGGCTTCCTGTGAGCCTCACGAGCTCAAGGCCGTGCTCGGACGCGAGTTCGGTGACCTGCAACGACGGCGGCGACATCGCCGGCGGAGCCGAGCTCGCGGCTCCGGTGGAATCGAGGCTACAGGGCGCAATCGAAGGGGGAAAGAGGGAGGGGAGGCGTGGGAGCTCACAGCGGTGCCGTAGGGGTGGTTAGCCGGCTCGGGGACGCGACGATGGTGGTGAATTGACGATGAAGATCCTCGGCAGCCGGCGATGGAAATGGCGATGCCGGCGACGTTGTGGCGCGTCCGTAGTTCCATGGCTTGGTGGGGAGGTCGAAGATGTCGTGATGGAGCTCTCAAGCACGCTAGATGGGCGAGGGAGGGCTGGTGGCCATGGTTACGGCGACGAAGACGGCGAGCTCCGCTCGGTGGTGTGCGCGGGAGGGAAGCAGAGGAGGGAACGGGGTCCAGGGGAAGAGAGGGAGGCTGGACGGCTCCGGGCGGCTGCGTGGCGTCTCCACGCATGGATAGGCTCGAAGGGGGAGGCCTCCAGCGCGAAGCAGGAGGTGGCCGGAGCTCTTCGGCGCGCGCCACGCCTCGCCTCTGCCTACTGGCAGAGGAAGAAGAGGACAAGGGGGGAGGAGGTGGGCTGGGCCGGCCAGGGGGGGGGGAAGCTGGGCCGGCTGGTGGGCTGCACGGGTGAGACCAGGTAGGCTTTACTCCTTTTATTTTTTTCTCTCTGTTTTGTTTTAACTCTGTTTTCTATTTTGCAGGTTTGTTTTGAATTTGGTTTTGAAACCAATTCAATTTATTTTGCTTCTGACAATATTTTTAGGAGCTAAAAGAATTAAAACAATGCTCCATAAGAATATTTCAGAATTATTGGACCTATATTTATTTAACAGTAGATATAAGTCCAATTCAAATAGCTATGATTTAAATTCAATGTCCCAAAAATAATTCCTTAAAAATGTTCAATATTTTGGTTGGGACCAGAACCCTTACCAAAAATTATCAAACATTTAAGAAGAGCCTTTTGGAGCAATGAATAAGATTTCTAGGGTTTCTTGCCCCTCTTTTATTTAGGGTTTTGAGGCTTCCAATATTCCTCAATTCAAGTTTCAAAAATATAGACATGATGCACACATGAAGCTAACCTAGAGCAATGCCTGAAGCTAGGGATGTGACATCTTAAGTGCATAGACTACGGCTGCAAGCTCTAGATCATGAGTAGGATAATTCTCCTCATGTGGGTGCAATTGCCGTGAAGCGTAGGCAATTACGTGTCGATCTTGCATGAGAATGCAACCTAGTCCTTGTCGCGAGGCGTCGCAGTAGATAACAAAGTCCTTGGAGAAGTCTGGCGGTACCAGTACGGGAGCAGAAGTCAGGCGTCTTTTCAGTTCCTGAAAACTGTGCTCACATTGTGGAGTCCACTCGAACTTCTTATCTTTCTTGAGGAGTTCGGTTAGAGGTTTAGCAACTTTGGAGAAGTTCTCGACGAAGCGACGACAATAACTCGCTAAGCCCAGAAAACTCCGAACTTGCTTGACCGATTCAGGTGGAGTCCAATTAAGGACGGCTTGAACTCGCTCAGGGTTAACAGCAATACCTTTACCAGATATTACATGACCCAGATAGGTCACTTCTGACAACCAGAATTCACATTTAGAAAATTTGGCATAAAGGCGATGCTCTCGAAGTTTCTTCAACACTAGCCTTAGATGTTCGGCATGTTCTTCCTCATTCTTGGAGTAGATGAGTATATCATCGAGATAAACTACGACGAATTTATCCAAATACTCCATGAAGATTGAGTTCATTAACCGAGAGAAGGTGGCTGGAGCGTTGGTTAAACCGAAGGACATGACGGTGTACTCGTATTGGCCATAACGAGTAACAAAGGCCGTTTTAGGAATGTCCCCGTTTCTGATTTTGATTTGATGGTAGCCCAACCTCAAATCCATCTTGGAGAAGACTGAGGATCCAGCGAGCTGATCGTACAGGTCGTTGATCCTGGGAAGCGGATATTTGTTCTTGATTGTGACCAAATTGACAGGTCGGTAATCTACAACCATCCGGTCCGTACCATCCTTCTTCTTGACGAATAGGACGGGGCAAGCCCACGGAGATGAGCTAGGTCGGATGAAACCCTTTTTCAAGGACTCATCGAGTTGTTTCTTAAGCTCGGCTAGTTCTAGGGGTGCCATCTTATAAGGTCTTCTAGCAATCGGAACGGTTCCTGGGATGAGGTCTATTACGAACTCGACATCCCTGTCAGGTGGAACACCCGGCAATTCCTCTGGGAAGACATCCGGGAAGTCACGGACTACCGGAATGTCCTCAAGGTCTGGCAAAGGGCTGGCGTTAAGAGAATATAACTGTCGCTTGGCTAATCGGGTCAAGACATTGACTATCTTCCCCGAAGGATGGGTGAGTTGAACAGTCCTAGAGAAGCAATCAATTTTGGCTTGATGAGCTGACATCCAGTCCATACCCAGAATGATATTAATATCTGAAGATTTAAGGGCTATCAAAGATGCAAGAAAAACAAGTCTGTCGACTTGGATTTCATTTCCATAACTTACCCTAGAGGTCTGCCATCTAGAACCAGGAGTAGAAATTTCCATAGTGGATGGCATGTCACAGAATGCAACGTTATGCAAACGAGCATAATTTTCGGATATAAAAGAATGAGAGGCTCCTGTATCGAAAAGAACAGATGCCGGGTGGCAATTAACAAGAAGCGTACCGAGAACGACGTTGGGATCCTCTTGAGCTTCTTCGGCAGAGATACAGTTGACATGGCCACGTGAAGCGGTGATCGGCTTGGCGTGGAATACTTTTCCTGTCGGCTTGCCACGGCCAACAGCTTTAGCAGACTGGTTGGGGTTGGTCTGGGGACACTCACGCATATAGTGGCCAGATTCCCCACACTTGAAACAAGTCACGGAACTGGTACGTGGAGGAGCATTGTTAGTTGGACCCCCATAGGGCTTGGCCGGTGCAGTCTGTTGAACAGGGCGAGGCGCCTGGAAAGATGGCCTCGGTGTGAACCTGGGTGGCAGGGCGGTGTTGGGTACCCACACGTGGCGTTTCTGAGGACCAGCACCGGATGAGGAACCCATATCACGGCCATGCTTGCGTGTTGCGTCATAGTCAGTCTGACCAGTTTCAGCACTGATGGCTTTGTTGACAAGTTTCTGAAAAGATGTGCACTCATGCAGACGGAGGTCACGGCGAAGCTCAGGACTAAGGCCCTTACGGAACCTTGCTTGCTTCTTGGCGTCAGTAGAAACTTCCTCGGTTGCATATCGTGCGGGGTTACCAAACTCCCTGCTGTAAACATCCACAGAAAGTCGGCCTTGGGTGAAACTGCAAAATTCCTCACGTTTACGGTCCATGAGACCCTCCGGAATGTGATGTTCACGGAAAGCCTCGCTGAATTCAGCCCAAGTAGTGACATGGCCTGCTGGGCGCATAGCTCCATAATTCTCCCACCATAGACTGGCGGGGCCTTCAAGATGATATGCAGCAAAGGTGACCTTGTCAGCCTCCGCTACCAGCGCGGAACGCAGTTTGTGAGAGATGCTGCGAAGCCAGTCATCAGCGTCGAGAGGCTCGATGGAGTGGTGGAACGTGGGTGGATGCAATTTGATAAAATCACTGAGTGACACCACGTTAGTCCTCTGATGGTGTGCTGTGTTCTGTTCAATACGCTCCAACAAACGGTTGGTCTCCCGCTTGTTTCTCTCAGCTTCCATCATAACCTCGGCTAGTGAAGGAGGATGAGGCACATTTGCATCCCTGACTTCACTGCCTTCGGCCTGCTCTTGAGAAGCAGGGTTAGCGCGCGTGTTGACCATCCTAGGTAAACAAGACAATGATTTAGTCAGGATGATAAAATTCCAACATAGGATACAAAATGTAAGGAATAACTCGGAATGCAAGATGATCATCCGTATGACATGGTAAAAACAGAAACTGCTTCTTTTATTCCATCGTCATACACACCATACAGGGTTTAGTACAAGACCAAACAAAGTACTATTATGGTGAGAAAAGGATTACATCTCATCGGAGGCATCCCAAGCTCCTATACATTATTTTTCTACACCTCCGGAAGAGTACAAACTAGGTCATATCCCACAAGTCACGCATGACGATAGACGACACAGCTAGTGCGAACTAGTGATACTACCACTAACTCAGACCGATCCGTAGTAGTCCTCGTAGAAGTCACCTCCATAGCCTGGAAGCTCAACATGATCATCCGGAAACAGACGATCTCGCGGAGCTTGTGGACCATAGGGGCTAGGATGAGGTCTTGGACCAACAGACGGTGGCCTGCGGGGACCGCGAGGTGGGGTGATGCCTCCTACATCACGCCAACCCATCACGTCTGGCAGAGCAGATCTCACAGGATAGAGATCGCGCATATCCGAATATCCAGCTTGCACCGCCGGTGCGAACCGAGTCAAAGTGGCCCAGTGGTCGGCACGGGTATTGAAGAGCTCTAACCTCAAGGCCCGATTTTCACGGTCCTTATCCTCGAGCATCTCAGCAGTAGTGTGAGTCCGTGAATCCTCATGGGTGGGGTCAGCATAGATAGCCTGGAGATACCCTTGTGCTCCCGGAAGTGATCCTGGCATATACCGGAAATCAGAGTCCCGAAATAGACCAGATCTGACCCGCATGATGGTCATCATAGAGTAGGCGGCGTCCTGCACAGCCATCTCAATAGTAACCCCGAGTCCATAGGAGCAGTGAAGGGGCTCGGAGGATCCAGGATAAGATGGAAATATCCTGACAGTGCAGAGATACTGGCTTTGATTAAAATCCCGAAATTGCTCTTCGACCGTGTACTCAGGATACCAGCGGTATCCAGCCTCAGTCATTACCCTGACCAACTTGGCAGTATGGCCGGGTACATCTAGGCATCGAGTCAGGCGAACCACTTGATTGAGGTCGCGAGTGGCCATCTGAAAGCACAATCATAATGCAAAGGCATTAGAATTTCTAGCAAAATTTCGGCAGCATAACAGCTGTAAATGCTCAAGAAGGATTTTGAGACATTTGACAAAGGATTTCGTACACATTCAACATCATCATATCCAAGTTCTGAATCCATTCTAACAACATAATGTGGTAGTAGAACTGAACTAGGCTTGTATCCATCAAACTTATAAGGTACTACTGATTAGTAACACGTGATCCTGATAGAGAGAATAGATCCTAATTCCTTAACCCCCGGTAGAAGAATGGACTGACTCAGATCAGAAGTCATAAGGTATAAGGAGTAAAAAGAGCCTTACGTTCCATCCCACAAACAATTCCCCTACATATAACTAAAGAATTTCTAGACTCAACATCGACCAGTTTGGCTTGGAGAACCTACAGGCAGTCCGGCTCTGATGCCAACGCTGTCAGGACCCCGACTCGATGTCACATCGATCTAGCTGGTAACACCTCATATCACTTTGCGGCCTCACGCACGGTATCCCCACGGGTGTCTTCTTACCTTTTCCCGGGACCGTTTGCGCCTTTTGGCTCACGTATATGATAGTGTCGCTAGCATCCATATGATAAAGAGCCCGGGCTGACATGACTAGTCGTAAACCCAAAGTGGCACAGACTTACAGGGACAGGCATTCATGACCCAGCTTCGAACGTGTCGGCCATCAGCAAGTGGGTCCGGGCTGTAGCACTGGGCTAGCAGGACTCTGGTAAACCGGGCTGTAGCGGGCTAACAGGACTCCGGTACTCAAAGCGTGACATTTCCCCGAAGGGACAGACACAGGAACGAAGAAGGACACATGCCGGCCAGCCTAAGTGTTCCAGAGCAGTAGCAAGCTACCATGGCTCAGCGGTAACACTAGGAGACATTTCCCGGTAAGAGAGGCTACCAAAGATAAACAACTAGATAGTCAGATCCCACACATACCAAGCATTTCAATCATACACACAATATGCTCGATATGTGCAAATACAACGAAGCATCACAACATGACTCTATGACACAAGTACCTTATTTAAGGCTCAGTGAGCCATACATAACATACACAAAGGTACGGGTCTCACGACCCCACATACAAGTCATACAGTCATACAAACCAGCAGCGGAAGTAACTTGTCTGAGTACAGACAACTAATAAAATAAAAGAGGCTTGGAAAGCCTAGTTATACTACGTGGTCCATCACAAGCTCAGGGTCACCACCTGGGTCTTTAGCCTACTCGTTGATGTCAACGTCTACATAGAACCCATCAGAAGGGGTTGCAGCGTCTTCTGTAAAAATGTAGATTATAGCAACATGAGTACAAAGGTACTCAGCAAGACTTACATCAGATCCTACATACATGCATGTTATCAAGAAGGGTTGGTGGAGTTATTGCAGCAAGCCAGCTTTGACTCTTGGCTAGACTATCCTACGAGACTCCAACTTGAAATGGTTTTGCGCACACGAGTCCACTACTCACCAATTCAATACACTACCGAGGATCCACCTCCGTCTTCCTACGGAAGAGCCATCCTCGGCACTCACACTTATCTTGAGGCTTTTAACAGTTTCCATTTACTTGTCTATGAACTGTATAGGCAACCAAGTAGTCCTTTACCGCGGACGCGGCTATTCGAATAGATCATGTTAACCCTGCAGGGGTGTACTTCTTCATACACGCTCTCACCACTTACCGTCGTTTACACGACATGTACTCGGCAACCTTCAAGCGGAAGCCCAACGTGGGTGTCGGCCACGACCTACCTAATCACCTAAGCCTCCAGTCCAGGTTTATCGCCTATTCAGGTTCCATCCGCAGGGAGTCCGGCCGAGGTTTCCCATACGGCCCCGAACGATGGCCTGCGGGGACCGCGAGGTGGGGTGATGCCTCCTACATCACGCCAACCCATCACGTCTGGCAGAGCAGATCTCACAGGATAGAGATCGCGCATATCCGAATATCCAGCTTGCACCGCCGGTGCGAACCGAGTCAAAGTGGCCCAGTGGTCGGCACGGGTATTGAAGAGCTCTAACCTCAAGGCCCGATTTTCACGGTCCTTATCCTCGAGCATCTCAGCAGTAGTGTGAGTCCGTGAATCCTCATGGGTGGGGTCAGCATAGATAGCCTGGAGATACCCTTGTGCTCCCGGAAGTGATCCTGGCATATACCGGAAATCAGAGTCCCGAAATAGACCAGATCTGACCCGCATGATGGTCATCATAGAGTAGGCGGCGTCCTGCACAGCCATCTCAATAGTAACCCCGAGTCCATAGGAGCAGTGAAGGGGCTCGGTGGATCCAGGATAAGATGGAAATATCCTGACAGTGCAGAGATACTGGCTTTGATTAAAATCCCGAAATTGCTCTTCGACCGTGTACTCAGGATACCAGCGGTATCCAGCCTCAGTCATTACCCTGACCAACTTGGCAGTATGGCCGGGTACATCTAGGCATCGAGTCAGGCGAACCACTTGATTGAGGTCGCGAGTGGCCATCTGAAAGCACAATCATAATGCAAAGGCATTAGAATTTCTAGCAAAATTTCGGCAGCATAACAGCTGTAAATGCTCAAGAAGGATTTTGAGACATTTGACAAAGGATTACATGCACACTCAACATCATCATATCAAAGTTCTGAGACCATCCTAGCAACATAATATGGTAGAAGAACTGAACTAGGCTTGTGTCCATCATACCTATAAGGTACTACTGATTAGTAACACGTGATCCTGATAGAGAGAATAGGTCCTAATTCCTTAACCCCCGGTGGAAGAATGGACTGACTCAGATTAGAATGTCATAAGATAAAGGAGTAAAAAGAGCCTTACGTTCCAACCCACAAACAATTCCCCTACATATAACTAAAGAATTTCTAGACTCAACATCGACCAGTTTGGCTTGGAGAACCTACAGGCAGTCCGGCTCTGATGCCAACGCTGTCAGGACCCTGACTCGATGTCACATCGATCTAGCCGGTAACACCTCATATCACTTTGCGGCCTCACGCACGGTATCCCCACGGGTGTCGCCTTACCTTTGCCCGGGACCGTTTGCGCCTTTTGGCTCACGTATATGATAGTGTCGCTAGCATCCATATGACAAGGAGCCCGGGCTGACATGACTAGTCGTAAACCCAAAGTGGCACAGACTTACAGGGACAGACATCCATGACCCAGCTTCGAACGTGTCGGTCATCAGCAAGTGGGTCCGGGCTGTAGCACTGGGCTAGCAGGACTCCGGTAAACTGGGCTGTAGCGGGCTAACAGGACTCCGGTACTCAAAGCGTGACATTTCCCCGAAGGGACAGACACAGGAACGAAGAAGGACACATGCCGGCCAGCCTAAGTGTTCCAGAGCAGTAGCAAGCTACCATGGCTCAGCGGTAACACTAGGAGACATTTCCCGGTAAGAGAGGCTACTAAAGATAAACAACTAGATAGTCAGATCCTACACATACCAAGCATTTCAATCATACACACAATATGCTCGATATGTGCAAATACAACGAAGCATCACAACATGACTCTACGACACAAGTACTTTATTTAAGGCTCAGAGAGCCATACATAACATACACAAGGTACGGGTCACACGACCCAGCTTTCAAGTCATACAGTCATACAAACCAGCAGCGGAAGTAACTTGTCTGAGTACAGACAACTAGTAAAATAAAAGAGGCTTGGAAAGCCTAGCTATACTACGTGGTCCTTCACAAGCTCAGGGTCACCACCTGGGTCTTTAGCCTACTCGTTGATGTCAACGTCTACATAGAACCCATCAGAAGGGGTTGCAGCGACTTCTGTAAAAATGTAGATTATAGCAACATGAGTACAAAGGTACTCAGCAAGACTTACATCAGATCCTACATACATGCATATTATCAAGAAGGGTTGGTGGAGTTATTGCAGCAAGCCAGCTTTGACTCTTGGCTAGACTATCCTACGATACTTCAACTTGAAATGGTTTTGCGCACACGAGTCCACTACTCACCACTTCAATACACTACCGAGGATCCGCCTCCGTCTTCCTACGGAAGAGCCATCCTCGGCACTCACACTTATCTTGAGGCTTTTAGCAGTTTCCATTTACTTGTCTATGAACTGTATAGGCAACCAAGTAGTCCTTTACCGCGGACGCGGCTATTCGAATAGATCATGTTAATCCTGCAGGGGTGTACTTCTTCATACACGCTCTCACCACTTACCGTCGTTTACACGACATGTACTCGGCAACCTTCAAGCGGAAGCCCAACGTGGGTGTCGGCCACGACCTACCAAATCACCGAAGCCTCCAGTCCAGGTTTATCGCCTATTCAGGTTCCATCCGCAGGGAGTCCGGCCGAGGTTTCCTATACGGCCCCGAACGATGTGAATAGGGTTCCCGAGATACCTAACGGGTATTCGGTACACCCGGCCACGTACCTACCGCATCACAGCCCACCCCTACGGTCAGCGCTGTCCACGGCCTCCAGTAGACTACAAACACCAGAAACTACTTGCAACTCCTGGACGGAGAACTAGGGTGAATAAGAAGCCGAGAGGGTCCATTGGTTTCGGGCCCAATGCATGGTAGTAGCTGATTCTTAAATCACACATACAGATCTCAGTGCTTAAGGTCGGCTTCAATGAAACAACCCACCATGTACTCCTACATGGCCTCTCATCGATACCTTTACCAAATCGTGTTCACCACACCACTCTCATTACCGACACAATCATTTCACTCTAGCCCATCACCCAGATGAACCAGACCTGACACGACTCTAAGCATAGCAGGCATAGCAAGGTAGGAACAACACATACATATGGCTCAATCAACTCCTACACATGCTAGTGGGTTTCATCTAGTTACTGTGGCAATGACAGGTCATGCAGAGGAAATGGGTTCAACTACCGTAGCACACAACAGTTTGAATCGCGTTGTCTTAATGCAGTAAAAGAGAGCAGGAGCGAGAACATGGGATTGTATCGATATGATCAAATGGTTGGTTGCTTGCCTGATGGTTCGATGCACGGATACGGTTCTTCGTTAGGGTAGTCACGGTACTCCTCGGGGACAGATCCTGTCGTAAAGGATAACGATACACAGGCATCACCAAACAATGTGCAACAATATGATGCATGCATGAAACATGGCAATATGAGTGTGTTGGGCTAATGCAACTAAAGCTACCAACGCTGTCAGGACCCCGACTCGATGTCACATCGATCTAGCTGGTAACACCTCATATCACTTTGCGGCCTCACGCACGGTATCCCCACGGGTGTCGTCTTACCTTTTCCCGGGACCGTTTGCGCCTTTTGGCTCGCGTATATGAAAGTGTCGCTAGCATCCATATGATAAAGAGCCCGGGCTGACATGACTAGTCGTAAACCCAAAGTGGCACAGACTTACAGGGACAGGCATCCATGACCCAGCTTCGAACGTGTCGGTCATCAGCAAGTGGGTCCGGGCTGTAGCACTGGGCTAACAGGACTCCGGTAAACCGGGCTGTAGCGGGCTAACAGGACTCCGGTACTCAAAGCGTGACATTTCCCCGAAGGGACAGACACAGGAACGAAGAAGGACACATGCCGGCCAGCCTAAGTGTTCCAGAGCAGTAGCAAGCTACCATGGCTCAGCGGTAACACTAGGAGACATTTCCCGGTAAGAGAGGCTACTAAAGATAAACAACTAGATAGTCAGATCCCACACATACCAAGCATTTCAGTCATACACACAATATGCTCGATATGTGCAAATACAACGAAGCATCACAACATGACTCTATGACACAAGTACTTTATTTAAGGCTCAGTGAGCCATACATAACATACACAAAGGTACGGGTCTCACGACCCCACATACAAGTCATACAGTCATACAAACCAGCAGCGGAAGTAGCTTGTCTGAGTACAGACAACTAGTAAAATAAAAGAGGCTTGGGAAGCCTAGCTATACTACAAGGTCCTTCACAAGCTCAGGGTCACCACCTGGGTCTTTAGCCTACTCGTTGATGTCAACGTCTACATAGAACCCATCAGAAGGGGTTGCAGCGTCTTCTGTAAAAATGTAGATTATAGCAACATGAGTACAAAGGTACTCAGCAAGACTTACATCAGATCCTACATACATGCATAGTATCAAGAAGGTTGGTGGAGTTATTGCAGCAAGCCAGCTTTGACTCTTGGCTAGGCTATCCTACGATACTCCAACTTGAAATGGTTTTGCGCACACGAGTCCACTACTCACCAATTCAATACACTACCGAGGATCCACCTCCGTCTTCCTACGGAAGAGCCATCCTCGGCACTCACACTTATCTTGAGGCTTTTAACAGTTTCCATTTACTTGTCTATGAACTGTATAGGCAACCAAGTAGTCCTTTACCGCGGACGCGGCTATTCGAATAGATCATGTTAACCCTGCAGGGGTGTACTTCTTCATACACGCTCTCACCACTTACCGTCGTTTACACGACATGTACTCGGCAACCTTCAAGCGGAAGCCCAACGTGGGTGTCGGCCACGACCTACCTAATCACCTAAGCCTCCAGTCCAGGTTTATCGCCTATTCAGGTTCCATCCGCAGGGAGTCCGGCCGAGGTTTCCCATACGGCCCCGAACGATGTGAACAGGGTTCCCGAGATACCTAACGGGTAATCGGTACACCGTGCCACGTACCTACCGCATCACAGCCCACCCCTACGGTCAGCGCTGTCCACGGCCTCCAGTAGGCTACAAACACCAGAAACTACTTGCAACTCCTGGACGGAGAACTAGGGTGAATAAGAAGCCGAGAGGGTCCATTGGTTTCGGGCCCAATGCATGGTAGTAGTTGATTCTTAAATCACACATACAGATCTCAGTGCTTAAGGTCGGCTTCAATGAAACAACCCACCATGTACTCCTACATGGCCTCTCATCGATACCTTTACCAAATCGTGTTCACCACACCACTCTCATTACCGACATAAACATTTCACTCTAGCCCATCACCCAGATGAACCAGACCTGACACGACTCTAAGCATAGCAGGCATAGCAAGGTAGAAACAACACATACATATGGCTCAAACAACTCCTACACATGCTAGTGGGTTTCATCTAGTTACTGTGGCAATGACAGGTCATGCAGAGGAAATGGGTTCAACTACCGTAGCACACAGCAGTTTGAAACGCGTTGTCTTAATGCAGTAAAAGAGAGCAGGAGCGAGAACATGGGATTGTATCGATATGATCAAATGGTTGGTTGCTTGCCTGACGGTTCGGTGCACTGGTATTGCTCTTCGTCGGGGTTATCACGGTACTCCTCGGGGGCAGAACCTGCCGCAGAGAGCACCGATACACAAACATTACCAAACAGTATGCAACAATATGATGCATGCATGAGACATGGCAAAATGAGTGTATTGGGCTAATGCAACTAAGAACAGATGGGTTTGAACTAATTTGAACCATTGATTCAAAGTTCAAACTCATAAGTTGCCATTTAAGGTGTTTTATCTTGTTCTGTGATAAACAGCAGGTTAGCTTGTTTAAACATGCATGAAACCAGTACAGATGGAAAGATTGGATTTTTCTGATCATTTTTCATATATAATTTGTTTGATTTGGAGCTACGGTTGATTTTATATGAATTTTGGAAGTTTGAAACATTTTCTGGAATTTCCTGTGTAAAAATAATTCCAGTAATTAAATTACTGCGTCAGCACTACGTCATGATGACGTCACTGGTCAACGGGCTGGTCCAGGTCAAACTGACCAGTGGGTCCCGCATGCCAGTATTCAATTAGTTTAATTAAATTAGATTTAAACTAACTGGATTAATTAACAAAGGGGGCCCCACATGTCATAGACCCAGGGGGTCAACCGGGGCCCACCCGTGGTCAAAGTCAGAGTCAAACACGCCGGCGTCTAGCCGCCGGCGAGCCCGACGCGGCGGCGAAAGTGCTTTTTGCCATTCCGGCAACCAAATGGACGGCGGAAGGCATCTACGTGTTGCTGAGGTTGAGCCGCGACTATTGGTGGTGGTGGTTGGGCTCGGGGTGGCCGGAGTTGGCGCCGGCGGCGACTTTGGCGGCCGCCGGAGTTCGGTTGAAGACGAACTCGTCGCTAGAGTGTGCGGTGAGGTGCGGGGAGTGCATGGTTAGCCCCAACGCGGCGTGGTGAGTGCGATGGACAAGGTGAGGTGGCCGGAGGATGGCCGGGAGCACGTCGGCGAAGAGGTCCGCGACGGCGCGTGCGGGTGAGCTTAGTGTGCTCGCTGTGGTGCACGAGAGAGAGAAAGAGAGGAAGGGGAAGTTAGCCCAGCTCACTGCGGTCTTGATGGAAAGGACGGCGTGGTCGGGGACGAGCTGCTGCGGCGGCGACGATGAAGGGGATCTCCGGCGATGGCGGTTCGGGCGAGGTTGGTGCGGCGGCTTCGGGGCACGCGAGCGCTCGGGGCTCGGCTAGCTCGAAGAAGTAGAGGACGGCGGAGCTTCTGGACACGGTGGCGCGGCGTGGAGACGACGGGGAGCACGGCTACGGCGGCGGTGCGGCGACGGTGGCGTCGGCCATGGCGTGGGAGCGCGAGGGAGAGGAACTGGGGGCGAATGGAGGTGTCCAGGGGGGTCGGGGCGCGATGTGGAGCTCGTCCAGGCCAGAAGGGCGGCGAGAGGGGGAAGCAGGGCGACGTGCAGCTGCGTGGCGAGCTGCGGTGCCGCCGCCGAGCACCTTGGCTGCCTGCCTGGCAAGCCAAGCAGCTCGCTGGAGCGGTGGCCGGGCTGGGCCGGCCAGGTGGGCTGGCTGGTGGGCCTGTGGTGGCGCCAGGTAAGTTTTCCCTTTTTTCTATTTTCTGTTTTTATTCTGTAGGTTTGTTGAATTTCTAAAAATACCTATGTCATTCCAAAATTCACCAAACTGCCTCTGGTCCTTAGTTGAAATATTTCCAGCATGGAACATTTTAGTTTGGGAATATTTGAGCATTTGAAATATTTCATAAATTTTAAATGCCCAAATTCAAATACTTATGATTTAATTCAAAGACCTTAGGATGACCTAGGAAATTGTGCATCACTTTTGGCAGAGGTTTTGGACCAAGACAAAAATGATGGACATTTTAGAAGGGCATTTCAGGTTCATCGAAAATATTTTTAGTAAACCCTAGTTGGATTCAGAGGGGGCTGGGGGTTCTGTCATTCCCATTTCAGGTTTCTGTTAAATGAAATAGACATGATGCAACACTCTAATGCATGAACTAGCTAGAGTGAGACACATCGAGCTTAAACATATCGCAAACATCAAAAATAATATAACGGGATTAATATATATCGCACACGTGCGATATGTTTGTCACAAGGCGCAAAAAATAATTATAAAAGGAATGCAACACGAGGACTTCCCAGGAGGTCACCCATCCTAGTACTACTCTCGCCCAAGCACGCTTAACTTCGGAGTTTTGATGGGATCCGGTGCTTTAGTGCTGGTATGATCGCATCCGACATGTTTCCCCGTCTTCGTCCCTTATGCTTGCCACTCCCAGGTCCGCTCCAAAGACGATTCTACATTCTCACTACCATTACAACCGTTCCCTAACAATGGATAATGTCCTATACTACTTACTCTCCCGCTGAATCACGGAGACGAGTTTTCCACGGTTTCCACCCCTCCCTCCATACCGCAGCAACACGAGTTTTTTCCACCCCTTTCAGAAAGCGCTCTTCGCGCCACAAAGCCGTCCCAAGACGCGCGAGCAATGAGCATCGAGCTTAAACATATCGCAAACGTCAAAAATAATATAACGGGATTAATATATATCGCGCACGTGCGATATGTTTGTCACAAGCCGCAAAAAATAATTATAAAAGGAATGCAACACGAGGACTTCCCAGGAGGTCACCCATCCTAGTACTACTCTCGCCCAAGCACGCTTAACTTCGGAGTTCTGATGGGATCCGGTGCTTTAGTGCTGGTATGATCGCATCCGACATGTTTCCCCGTCTTCGTCCCTTATGCTTGCCACTCCCAGGTCCGATCCAAAGACGATTCTACATTCTCACTACCATTACAACCGTTCCCTAACAATGGATAATGTCCTATACTACTTACTCTCCCGCTGAATCACGGAGACGAGTTTTCCACGGTTTCCACCCCTCCCTCCATACCGCAGCAACACGAGTTTTTTCCACCCCTTTCAGAAAGCGCTCTTCACGCCACAAAGCCGCCCCAAGACGCGCGAGCAATGAGCATCGAGCTTAAACATATCGCAAACGTCAAAAATAATATAACGGGATTAATATATATCGCGCACGTGCGATATGTTTGTCACAAGGCGCAAAAAATAATTATAAAAGGAATGCAACACGAGGACTTCCCAGGAGGTCACCCATCCTAGTACTACTCTCGCCCAAGCACGCTTAACTTCGAAGTTCTGATGGGATTCGGTGCTTTAGTGCTGGTATGATCGCATCCGACATGTTTCCCCGTCTTCTCCCTTATGCTTGCCACTCCCAGGTCCGCTCCAAAGACGATTCTACATTCTCACTACCATTACAACCGTTCCCTAACAATGGATAATGTCCTATACTACTTACTCTCCCGCTCAATCACGGAGATGAGTTTTCCACGATTTCCATCCCTCCCTCCATACCGCAGCAACACGAGTTTTTTCCACCCCTTTCAGAAAGCGCACTTCGCGCCACAAAGCCGCCCCAAGACGCGCGAGCAATGAGCATCGAGCTTAAACATATCGCAAACGTCAAAAATAATATAACGGGATTAATATATATCGCGCACGTGCGATATGTTTGTCACCAGGCGCAAAAAATAATTATAAAAGGAATGCAACACGACGACTTCCCAGGAGGTCACCCATCCTAGTACTACTCTCGCCCAAGCACGCTTAACTTCGGAGTTTTGATGGGATCCGGTGCTTTAGTGCTGGTATGATCGCATCCGACATGCTTCCCCGTCTTCGTCCCTTATGCTTGCCACTCCCAGGTCCGCTCCAAAGACGATTCTACATTCTCACTACCATTACAACCGTTCCCTAACAATGGATAATGTCCTATACTACTTACTCTCCTGCTGAATCACGGAGACGAGTTTTCCACGGTTTCCACCCCTCCCTCCATACCGCAGCAACACGAGTTTTTTCCACCCCTTTCAGAAAGCGCTCTTCACGCCACAAAGCCGCCCCAAGACGCGCGAGCAATGAGCATCGAGCTTAAACATATCGCAAACGTCAAAAATAATATAACGGGATTGATATATATCGCGCACGTGCGATATGTTTGTCACAAGGCGCAAAAAATAATTATAAAAGGAATGCAACACGAGGACTTCCCAGGAGGTCACCCATCCTAGTACTACTCTCGCCCAAGCACGCTTAACTTCGGAGTTCTAATGGGATCCGGTGCTTTAGTGCTGGTATGATCGCATCCGACATGTTTCCCCGTCTTCGTCCCTTATGCTTGCCACTCCCAGGTCCGCTCCAAAGACGACTCTACATTCTCACTACCATTACAACCGTTCCCTAACAATGGATAATGTCCTATACTACTTACTCTCCCGCTCAATCACGGAGACGAGTTTTCCACGGTTTCCACCCCTCCCTCCATACCGCAGCAACACGAGTTTTTTCCACCCCTTTCAGAAAGAGCTCTTCGCGCCACAAAGCCGCCCCAAGACGCGCGAGCAATGAGCATCGAGCTTAAACATATCGCAAACGTCAAAAATAATATAATGCGATTAATATATATCGCGCACGTGCGATATGTTTGTCACAAGGCGCAAAAAATAATTATAAAAGGAATGCAACACGAGGACTTCCCAGGAGGTCACCCATCCTAGTACTACTCTCGCCCAAGCACGCTTAACTGCGGAGTTCTGATGGGATCCGGTGCTTTAGTGCTGGTATGATCGCATCCGACATGTTTCCCCGTCTTCGTCCCTTATGCTTGCCACTCCCAGGTCCGCTCCAAAGACGATTCTACATTCTCACTACCATTACAACCGTTCCCTAACAATGGATAGTGTCCTATACTACTTACTCTCCCGCTCAATCACGGAGACGAGTTTTCCACGGTTTCCACCCCTCCCTGCATACCGCAGCAACACGAGTTTTTTCCACCCCTTTCAGAAAGCGCTCTTCGCGCCATAAAGCCGCCCCAAGACGCGCGAGCAATGAGCATCGAGCTTAAACATATCGCAAACGTCAAAAATAATATAACGGGATTAATATATATCGCGCACGTGCGATATGTTTGTCACAAGGCGCAAAAAATAATTATAAAAGGAATGCAACACGAGGACTTCCCAGGAGGTCACCCATCCTAGTACTACTCTCGCCCAAGCACGCTTAACTTTGGAGTTCTAATGGGATCCGGTGCTTTAGTGCTGGTATGATCGCATCCGACATGTTTCCCCGTCTTCGTCCCTTATGCTTGCCACTCCCAGGTCCGCTCCAAAGACGATTCTACATTCTCACTACCATTACAACCGTTCCCTAACAATGGATAGTGTCCTATACTACTTACTCTCCCGCTCAATCATGGAGACGAGTTTTCCACGGTTTCCACCCCTCCCTCCATACCGCAGCAACACGAGTTTTTTCCACCCCTTTCAGAAAGCGCTCTTCGCGCCACAAAGCCGCCCCAAGACGCGCGAGCAATGAGCATCGAGCTTAAACATATCGCAAACGTCAAAAATAGTATAACGGGATTAATATATACCGCGCACGTGCGATATGTTTGTCACAAGGCGCAAAAAATAATTATAAAAGGAATGCAACACGAGGACTTCCCAGGAGGTCACCCATCCTAGTACTACTCTCGCCCAAGCACGCTTAACTTCGGAGTTCTGATGGGATCCGGTGCTTTAGTGCTGGTATGATCGCATCCGACATGTTTCCCCGTCTTCGTCTCTTATGCTTGCCACTCCCAGGTCCGCTCCAAAGACGATTCTACATTCTCACTACCATTACAACCGTTCCCTAACAATGGATAGTGTCCTATACTACTTACTCTCCCGCTCAATCACGGAGACGAGTTTTCCACGGTTTCCACCCCTCCCTCCATACCGCAGCAACACGAGTTTTTTCCACCCCTTTCAGAAAGCGCTCTTCGCGCCACAAAGCCGCCCCAAGACGCGCGAGCAATGAGCATCGAGCTTAAACATATCGCAAACGTCAAAAATAATATAACGGGATTAATATATATCGCGCACGTGCGATATGTTTGTCACAAGGCGCAAAAAATAATTATAAAAGGAATGCAACACGAGGACTTCCCAGGAGGTCACCCATCCTAGTACTACTCTCGCCCAAGCACGCTTAACTTCGGAATTCTGATGGGATCCGGTGCTTTAGTGCTGGTATGATCGCATCCGACATGTTTCCCCGTCTTCATCCCTTATGCTTGCCACTCCCAGGTCCGCTCCAAAGACGATTCTACATTCTCACTACCATTACAACCGTTCCCTAACAATGGATAGTGTCCTATACTACTTACTCTCCCGCTCAATCACGGAGACGAGTTTTCCACGGTTTTCACCCCTCCCTCCATACCGCAGCAACACGAGTTTTTTCCACCCCTTTCAGAAAGCGCTCTTCGCGCCACAAAGCCGCCCCAAGACGCGCGAGCAATGAGCATCGAGCTTAAACATATCGCAAACGTCAAAAATAATATAACGGGATTAATATATGTCGTGCACGTGCGATATGTTTGTCACAAGGCGCAAAAAATAATTATAAAAGGAATGCAACACGAGGACTTCCCAGGAGGTCACCCATCCTAGTACTACTCTCGCTCAAGCACGCTTAACTTCAGAGTTCAGATGGGATCCGGTGCTTTAGTGCCGGTATGATCGCATCCGACAAGTTTCCCCGTCTTCGTCCCTTATGCTTGCCACTCCCAGGTCCGCTCCAAAGACGATTCTACATTCTCACTACCATTACAACCGTTCCCTAACAATGGATAATGTCCTATACTACTTACTCTCCCGCTCAATCACGGAGACGAGTTTTCCACGGTTTCCACCCCTCCCTCCATACCGCAGCAACACGAGTTTTTTCCACCCCTTTCAGAAAGCGCTCTTCGCGCCACAAAGCCGCCCCAAGACGCGCGAGCAATGAGCATCGAACTTAAACATATCGCAAACGTCAAAAATAATATAACGGGATTAATATATATCGCGCACGTGCGATATGTTTGTCACAAGGCGAAAAAAATAATTATAAAAGGAATGCAACACGAGGACTTCCCAGGAGGTCACCCATCCTAGTACTACTCTCGCCCAAGCACGCTTAACTTTGGAGTTCCGATGGGATCCGGTGCTTTAGTGCTGGTTTGATCGCATCCGACATGTTTCCCCGTCTTCGTCCCTTATGCTTGCCACTCCTAGGTCCGCTCCAAAGACGATTCTACATTCTCACTACCATTACAACCGTTCCCTAACAATGGATAATGTCCTATACTACTTACTCTCCCGCCCAATCACGGAGGCGAGTTTTTCACGGTTTCCACCCCTCCCTCCATACCGCAGCAACACGAGTTTTTTCCACCCCTTTCAGAAAGCGCTCTTCGCGCCACAAAGCCGCCCCAAGACGCGCGAGCAATGAGCATCGAGCTTAAACATGTCGCAAACGTCAAAAATAATATAACGGGATTAATATATATCGCGCACGTGCGATATGTTTGTCACAAGGCGCAAAAAATAATTATAAAAGGAATGCAACACGAGGACTTCCCAGGAGGTCACCCATCCTAGTACTACTCTCGCCCAAGCACGCTTAACTTCGGAGTTCTGATGGGATCCGGTGCTTTAGTGCTGGTATGATCGCATCCGACATGTTTCCCCGTCTTCGTCCCTTATGCTTGCCACTCCCAGGTCCGCTCCAAAGACGATTCTACATTCTCACTACCATTACAACCGTTCCCTAACAATGAATAGTGTCCTATACTACTTACTCTCCCGCTCAATCACGGAGACGAGTTTTCCACGGTTTCCACCCCTCCCTCCATACCGCAGCAACACGAGTTTGTTCCACCCCTTTCAGAAAGCGCTCTTCGCGCCACAAAGCCGCCCCAAGACGCGCGAGCAATGAGCATCGAGCTTAAACATATCACAAACGTCAAAAATAATATAACGGGATTAATATATATCGCGCACGTGCGATATATTTGTCACAAGGCGCAAAAAATAATTATAAAAGGAATGCAACACGAGGACTTCCCAGGAGGTCACCCATCCTAGTACTACTCTCGCCCAAGCACGCTTAACTTCGGAGTTCTAATGGGATCCGGTGCTTTAGTGCTGGTATGATCGCATCCGACATGTTTCCCCGTCTTCGTCCCTTATGCTGGCCACTCCCAGGTCCGCTCCAAAGACGATTCTACATTCTCACTACCATTACAACCGTTCCCTAACAATGGATAATGTCCTATACTACTTACTTTCCCGCTCAATCACGGAGATGAGTTTTCCACGGTTTCCACCCCTCCCTCCATACCGCAGCAACACGAGTTTTTTCCACCCCTTTCAGAAAGCGCTCTTCGCGCCACAAAGCCGCCCCAAGACGCGCGAGCAATGAGCATCGAGCTTAAACATATCGCAAACGTCAAAAATAATATAACGGGATTAATATATATCACGCACGTGCGATATGTTTGTCACAAGGCGCAAAAAATAATTATAAAAGGAATGCAACACGAGGACTTCCCAGGAGGTCACCCATCCTAGTACTACTCTCGCCCAAGCACGCTTAACTTCGGAGTTCTGATGGGATCCGGTGCTTTAGTGCTGGTATGATCGCATCCGACATGTTTCCCCGTCTTCATCCCTTATGCTTGCCACTCCCAGGTCCGCTCCAAAGACGATTCTACATTCTCACTACCATTACAACCGTTCCCTAACAATGGATAGTGTCCTATACTACTTACTCTCCCGCTCAATCACGGAGACGAGTTTTCCACGGTTTCCACCCCTCCCTCCATACCGCAGCAACACGAGTTTTTTCCACCCCTTTCAGAAAGCGCTCTTCGCGCCACAAAGCCGCCCCAAGACGCGCGAGCAATGAGCATCGAGCTTAAACATATCGCAAACGTCAAAAATCATATAACGGGATTAATATATGTCGTGCACGTGCGATATGTTTGTCACAAGGCGCAAAAAATAATTATAAAAGGAATGCAACACGAGGACTTCCCAGGAGGTCACCCATCCTAGTACTACTCTCGCCCAAGCACGCTTAACTTCAGAGTTTAGATGGGATCCGGTGCTTTAGTGCTGGTATGATCGCATCCGACAAGTTTCCCCGTCTTCGTCCCTTATGCTTGCCACTCCCAGGTCCGCTCCAAAGACGATTCTACATTCTCACTACCATTACAACCGTTCCCTAACAATGGATAATGTCCTATACTACTTACTCTCCCGCTCAATCACGGAGACGAGTTTTCCACGGTTTCGACCCCTCCCTCCATACCGCAGCAACACGAGTTTTTTCCGCCCCTTTCAGAAAGCGCTCTTCGCGCCACAAAGCCGCCCCAAGACGCGCGAGCAATGAGCATTGAACTTAAACATATCGCAAACGTCAAAAATAATATAACGGGATTAATATATATCGCGCACGTGCGATATGTTTGTCACAAGGCGAAAAAAATAATTATAAAAGGAATGCAACACGAGGACTTCCCAGGAGGTCACCCATCCTAGTACTACTCTCGCCCAAGCACGCTTAACTTTGGAGTTCTGATGGGATCCGGTGCTTTAGTGCTGGTTTGATCGCATCCGACATGTTTCCCCGTCTTCGTCCCTTATGCTTGCCACTCCCAGGTCCGCTCCAAAGACGATTCTACATTCTCACTACCATTACAACCGTTCCCTAACAATGGATAATGTCCTATACTACTTCTCTCCCGCTCAACCACGGAGGCGAGTTTTCCACGGTTTCCACCCCTCCCTCCATACCGCAGCAACACGAGTTTTTTCCACCCCTTTCAGAAAGCGCTCTTCGCGCCACAAAGCTGCCCCAAGACGCGCGAGCAATGAGCATCGAGCTTAAACATTGCGATATGTTTGTCACAAGGCGCAAAAAATAATTATAAAAGGAATGCAACACGAGGACTTCCCAGGAGGTCACCCATCCTAGTACTACTCTCGCCCAAGCACGCTTAACTTCGGAGTTCTGATGGGATCCGGTGCTTTAGTGCTGGTATGATCGCATCCGACATGTTTCCCCGTCTTCGTCCCTTATGCTTGCCACTCCCAGGTCCGCTCCAAAGACGATTCTACATTCTCACTACCATTACAACCGTTCCCTAACAATGGATAGTGTCCTATACTACTTACTCTCCCGCTCAATCACGGAGACGAGTTTTCCACGGTTTCCACCCCTCCCTCCATACCGCAGCAACACGAGTTTTTTCCACCCCTCTCAGAAAGCGCTCTTCGCGCCACAAAGCCGCCCCAAGACGCGCGAGCAATGAGCATCGAGCTTAAACATATCGCAAACGTCAAAAATAATATAACGGGATTAATATATATCGCGCACGTGCGATATGTTTGTCACAAGGCGCAAAAAATAATTATAAAAGGAATGCAACACGAGGACTTCCCAAGAGGTCACCCATCCTAGTACTACTCTCGCCCAAGCACGCTTAACTTCGGAGTTCTAATGGGATCCGGTGCTTTAGTGCTGGTATGATCGCATCCGACATGTTTCCCCGTCTTCGTCCCTTATGCTTGCCACTTCCAGGTCCGCTCCAAAGACGATTCTACATTCTCACTACCATTACAACCGTTTCCTAACAATGGATAATGTCCTATACTACTTACTCTCCCGCTCAATCACGGAGACGAGTTTTCCACGGTTTCCATCCCTCCCTCCATACCGCAGCAACACGAGTTTTTTCCACCCCTTTCAGAAAGCGCTCTTCGCGCCACAAAGCTGCCCCAAGACGCGCGAGCAATGAGCATCGAGCTTAAACATTGCGATATGTTTGTCACAAGGCGCAAAAAATAATTATAAAAGGAATGCAACACGAGGACTTCCCAGGAGGTCACCCATCCTAGTACTACTCTCGCCCAAGCACGCTTAACTTCGGAGTTCTGATGGGATCCGGTGCTTTAGTGCTGGTATGATCGCATCCGACATGTTTCCCCGTCTTCGTCCCTTATGCTTGCCACTCCCAGGTCCGCTCCAAAGACGATTCTACATTCTCACTACCATTACAACCGTTCCCTAACAATGGATAGTGTCCTATACTACTTACTCTCCCGCTCAATCACGGAGACGAGTTTTCCACGGTTTTCACCCCTCCCTCCATACCGCAGCAACACGAGTTTTTTCCACCCCTCTCAGAAAGCGCTCTTCGCGCCACAAAGCCGCCCCAAGACGCGCGAGCAATGAGCATCGAGCTTAAACATATCGCAAACGTCAAAAATAATATAACGGGATTAATATATATCGCGCACGTGCGATATGTTTGTCACAAGGCGCAAAAAATAATTATAAAAGGATTGCAACACGAGGACTTCCCAAGAGGTCACCCATCCTAGTACTACTCTCGCCCAAGCACGCTTAACTTCGGAGTTCTAATGGGATCCGGTGCTTTAGTGCTGGTATGATCGCATCCGACATGTTTCCCCGTCTTCGTCCCTTATGCTTGCCACTCCCAGGTCCGCTCCAAAGACGATTCTACATTCTCACTACCATTACAACCGTTTCCTAACAATGGATAATGTCCTATACTACTTACTCTCCCGCTCAATCACGGAGACGAGTTTTCCACGGTTTCCATCCCTCCCTCCATACCGCAGCAACACGAGTTTTTTCCACCCCTTTCAGAAAGCGCTCTTCGCGCCACAAAGCCGCCCCAAGACGCGCGAGCAATGAGCATCGAGCTTAAACATATCGCAAACGTCAAAAATAATATAACGGGATTAATATATATCACGCACGTGCGATATGTTTGTCACAAGGCGCAAAAAATAATTATAAAAGGAATGCAACACGAGGACTTCCCAGGAGGTCACCCATCCTAGTACTACTCTCGCCCAAGCACGCTTAACTTCGGAGTTCTGATGGGATCCGGTGCTTTAGTGCTGGTATGATCGCATCCAACATGTTTCCCCGTCTTCGTCCCTTATGCTTGCCACTCCCAGGTCCGCTCCAAAGACGATTCTACATTCTCACTACCATTACAACCGTTCCCTAACAATGGATAATGTCCTATACTACTTACTCTCCCGCTCAATCACGGAGACGAGTTTTCCACGGTTTCCACCCCTCCCTCCATACCGCAGCAACACGAGTTTTTTCCACCCCTTTCAGAAAGCGCTCTTCGCTCCACAAAGCCGCCCCAAGACGCGCGAGCAATGAGCATCGAGCTTAAACATATCGCAAACGTCAAAAATAATATAACGGGATTAATATATATCGCGCACGTGCGATATGTTTGTCACAAGGCGCAAAAAATAATTATAAAAGGAATGCAACACGAGGACTTCCCAGGAGGTCACCCATCCTAGTACTACTCTCGCCCAAGCACGCTTAACTTCGGAATTCTGATGGGATCCGGTGCTTTAGTGCTGGTATGATCGCATCCGACATGTTTCCCCGTCTTCATCCCTTATGCTTGCCACTCCCAGGTCCGCTCCAAAGACGATTCTACATTCTCACTACCATTACAACCGTTCCCTAACAATGGATAGTGTCCTATACTACTTACTCTCCCGCTCAATCACGGAGACGAGTTTTCCACGGTTTCCACCCCTCCCTCCATACCGCAGCAACACGAGTTTTTTCCACCCCTTTCAGAAAGCGCTCTTCGCGCCACAAAGCCGCCCCAAGACGCGCGAGCAATGAGCATCGAGCTTAAACATATCGCAAATGTCAAAAATAATATAACGGGATTAATATATGTCGTGCACGTGCGATATGTTTGTCACAAGGCGCAAAAAAAATTATAAAAGGAATGCAACACGAGGACTTCCCAGGAGGTCACCCATCCTAGTACTACTCTCGCCCAAGCACGCTTAACTTCAGAGTTCAGATGGGATCCGGTGCTTTAGTGCCGGTATGATCGCATCCGACAAGTTTCCCCGTCTTCGTCCCTTATGCTTGCCACTCCCAGGTCCGCTCCAAAGACGATTCTACATTCTCACTACCATTACAACCGTTCCCTAACAATGGATAATGTCCTATACTACTTACTCTCCCGCTCAATCACGGAGATGAGTTTTCCACGGTTTCGACCCCTCCCTCCATACCGCAGCAACACGAGTTTTTTCCACCCCTTTCAGAAAGCGCTCTTCGCGCCACAAAGCCGCCCCAAGACGCGCGAGCAATGAGCATCGAACTTAAACATATCGCAAACGTCAAAAATAATATAACGGGATTAATATATATCGCGCACGTGCGATATGTTTGTCACAAGGCGAAAAAAATAATTATAAAAGGAATGCAACACGAGGACTTCCCAGGAGGTCAACCATCCTAGTACTACTCTCGCCCAAGCACGCTTAACTTTGGAGTTCTGATGGGATCCGGTGCTTTAGTGCTGGTTTGATCGCATCCGACATGTTTCCCCGTCTTCGTCCCTTATGCTTGCCACTCCTAGGTCCGCTCCAAAGACGATTCTACATTCTCACTACCATTACAACCGTTCCCTAACAATGGATAATGTCCTATACTACTTACTCTCCCGCTCAATCACGGAGGCGAGTTTTTCACGGTTTCCACCCCTCCCTCCATACCGCAGCAACACGAGTTTTTTCCACCCCTTTCAGAAAGCGCTCTTCGCGCCACAAAGCCGCCCCAAGACGCGCGAGCAATGAGCATCGAGCTTAAACATATCGCAAACGTCAAAAATAATATAACGGGATTAATATATATCGCGCACGTGCGATATGTTTGTCACAAGGCGCAAAAAATAATTATAAAAGGAATGCAACACGAGGACTTCCCAGGAGGTCACCCATCCTAGTACTACTCTCGCCCAAGCACGCTTAACTTCGGAGTTCTGATGGGATCCGGTGCTTTAGTGCTGGTATGATCGCATCCGACATGTTTCCCCGTCTTCGTCCCTTATGCTTGCCACTCCCAGGTCCGCTCCAAAGACGATTCTACATTCTCACTACCATTACAACC
>NW_021181273.1:0-1123 GCF_002162155.2 Triticum dicoccoides | reverse complement strand
TGAGCAAACAACTTATGGGAACAATAATCAACTAGCATAGGAAGGCAAAACAAGTATAACTTCAAAACTTTAAGCACATAGAGAGGAAACTTGATATTATTGCAATTCCTACAAGCATATATTCCTCCCTCATAATAATTTTCAGTAGCATCATGAATGAACTCAACAATATAACTATCACATAAAGCATTCTTTTCATGATCTACAAGCATAGAGAATTTACTACTCTCCACATAAGCAAAATTCTTCTCATTCGGAATAGTGGGAGTATCATAAGAAACTCGAATACTATAAATTGTTTCCACATTAAAAGAGTAATGTTCAGAAAAAGGATAATCATAATCATGACAAGTTTTATAAATATAATCATCATTACTTTTTATAGCATAAGTGTCATCACAATTTTTGGACACGATACGATCATGAAACAATTTGTATTGGATATTTAAATGACCACGTTCATTGCAAAGTTCACAAGGATGGCTAATAAAATTTAAATTTTCAGCACAAACATCTAGCCTTTCTTGCAACCATTTAGTTTCTAAATACTTATGCCTCTTGCAAAATTTATCTTCCCTTTTTGGTGTGTACTTGCAAACTCTATGCAATCCACAAAAAATGACATGCTTATAAGCGACATTTTCATCATGACTAGTGCAATCATTAGTACCATGGATTGTCAAAGAGTTCGTACGAACAACATTGCAATCATGCTCATCATTCAAAGATTTAGTGCCAAACATTTTAATGCATTCTTCTTCTAACATTTTGGCACAATTATCGGAATCCTTATTTTCATGAAATATATTAAAAAGATGAAGCATATGAGGCATCCTCAATTCCATTTTTTGTAGTTCTCTTTTATAGAATAAAGTAGTGATAAAACAAGAAACAAAAAGATTCGATTGTAAGATCTAAAGATATACCTTCAAGCAATCACCTCCCCGGCAACGGCGCCAGAAACTGCTTGATGTCTACTACACAACCTTCTTCTTGCAGACGTTGTTGGGCCTCCAAGTGCAGAGGTTTGTAGGATGATAACCCACAAGTATAGGGGATCTATCGTAGTCCTTTCGATAAGTAAGAGTGTCAAACCCAACGAGGAGCAAAAGGAAATTATAAG
>NW_021181272.1:0-1507 GCF_002162155.2 Triticum dicoccoides | reverse complement strand
ATATATAGTGGGGAGGCGCATGGGAGCTATACACGAAGTTCTGGCACAGCCCTACCTCTCTTCCTACTCCTCCTCTCCCATGGTGCTTGGCGAAGCCCTGCTGGATTGCCACGCTCCTCCACCACCACCACGCCGTTGTGCTGCTGTTGGATGGAGTCTTCCTCAACCTCTCCCTCTCTCCTTGCTGGATCAAGGCGTGGGAGATGTCACCGGGCTGTACGTGTGTTGAACGCGGAGGTGCCGTCCGTTCGGCACTAGGATCATCGGTGATTTGAATCACGACGAGTACGACTCCATCAACCCCGTTCACTTGAACGCTTCCGCTTAGCGATCTACAAGGGTATGTAGATGCACTCTCTTTCTACTCGTTGCTGGTCTCTCCATAGATAGATCTTGGTGACACGTAGGAAAATTTTGAATTTCTGCTACGTTCCCCAACAGTGGCATTAGAGCTAGGTCTATTGCGTAGATTCTTTGCACGAGTAGAACACAAAGTAGTTGTGGGCGTTGATGTTGTTCAATATGCTTACCGTTACTAGTCCAATCTTGTTTCGACGGTATTGTGGGATGAAGCGGCCCGGACCGACCTTACACGTACTCTTACGTGAGACAGGTTTCACCGATTGACATGCACTTGGTGCATAAGGTGGCTAGCGGGTGCCAGTCTCTCCCACTTTAGTCGGAACGGATTCGATGAAAAGGGTCCTTATGAAGGGTAAATAGCAATTGGCATATCATGTTGTGGTTTTGCGTAGGTAAGAAACGTTCTTGCTAGAAACCCATAGCAGCCACGTAAAACATGCAAACAACAATTAGAGGATGTCTAACTTGTTTTTGCAGGGTATGCTTTGTGATGTGATATGGCCAACAAGAATGTGGTGAATAATATGTGATGTATGAGATTGATCATGTTCTTGTAATAGGATTCACGACTTGCATGTCGATGAGTATGACAACCGGCAGGAGCCATAGGAGTTGTCTTTATTTATTGTATGACCTGCGTGTCATTGAACAACGCCATGTAATTACTTTACTTTATTGCTAACCGGTAGCCATAGTAGTAGAAGTAATAAGTTGGCGAGACGACTTCATGGAGACACGATGATGGAGATCATGGTGTCATGCCGGTGACGATGATGATCATGGAGCCCCGAAGATGGAGATCAATGGAGCTATATGATATTGGCCATATCATGTCACTACTATATAATTGCATGTGATGTTTATTATGTTTATGCATCTTGTTTACTTAGGACGACGGTAGTAAATAAGATGATCCCTTACAACAATTTCAAGAAGTGTTCTCCCCTAACTGTGCACCGTTGCTACAGTTCGTCGCTTCTAAGCACCACGTGATGATCGGGTGTGATGGATTCTTACGTTCACATACAACGGGTGTAAGACAGATTTACACAGCAATACACTTAGGGTTAACTTGACGAGCCTAGCATGTACAGACATGGCCTCGGAACACGGAGACCGAAAGGTCGAGCATGAGTCGTATAGT
>NW_021181271.1:0-960 GCF_002162155.2 Triticum dicoccoides | reverse complement strand
TCCAAAGTTGATTTGCGTAGTGGCTACCATCAAATTCGTATGAAATTGGGAGATGAATGGAAAACAACATTTAAAACTAAGTTTGGATTATATGAGTGGTTAGTCATGCCTTTTGGGTTAACTAATGCACCTAGTACTTTCATGAGATTAATGAACGAAGTTTTACGTGCTTTCATTGGATGATTTGTGGTAGTTTACTTTGATGACATATTGATTTATAGCAGATCTTTGGAAGAACATTTGGAACATTTACGTGCTGTTTTTATTGCTCTACGTGATGCACGTTTGTTTGGTAACCTTGGGAAGTGCACCTTTTGCACCGACCGAGTATCTTTTCTTGGCTATGTTGTTACTCCACAGGGAATTGAAGTTGATAAAGCCAATATTGAAGCTATTGAGAGTTGGCCGCAGCCCAAAACGGTCACACAAGTGAGGAGTTTTCTTGGCCTCGCTGGATTCTATAGGCGTTTTGTGAGAGATTTCAGCACCATTGCTGCACCTCTCAATGAGCTTACAAAGAAAGATGTGCCTTTTCTTTGGGGTACCGCACAGGAAGAAGCCTTCACGGTATTTAAAGATAAGTTGACACATGCTCCTTTACTCCAACTTCCTGATTTTAATAAGACTTTTGAGCTTGAATGTGATGCTAGTGGAATTGGATTAGGAGGTGTGTTATTACAAGATGGCAAACCTGTTGCATACTTTTCTGAAAAATTGAGTGGGCCTAGTCTGAATTATTCTACTTATGATAAAGAATTATATGCTCTTGTTCGGACTTTAGAAACATGGCAACATTATTTATGGCCCAAAGAATTTGTTATACATTCTGATCATGAATCTTTGAAACATATTAAAAGTCAAGCTAAACTGAATCGTAGACATGCTAAATGGGTTGAATTCATTGAGACTTTCCCTTATGTCATTAAACACAAGAAGGGAAAAGAAAATGTTATTGCTGAT
>NW_021181270.1:0-1079 GCF_002162155.2 Triticum dicoccoides | reverse complement strand
CCCCAGTGCCACTAACTTATAATTAGGATTAAATTAACCCCTGTTTAACCCCCCTGTCACTGACGTGTGGGCCCCACACGTCAGGTTTGACCCGGACCAACCCAGTTGACTGCTGACGTCATGCTTACTCAATGCTGACGCAATATATATATTTCTGGATTTAAATTAAATCAGGAAATTCCAGAATATAATTTAAACTTCAAAAATTCATAACTTTTATTCTGTAACTCCAAATCAGACAAATTATATATGAAAAATGATCAGAAAAATCCAATCTATCCATCTGTACTATTTTCATGCATGACTAAACAAGTTAACTTGATGTTTAATGCAGAACAAGGAAAAGCACTTTAAAAGGCCATGTTTGAGTTTGAAATTTGAATCTTTGATTCAAATTGGTTCAAACCCTTCTGGTTTTAGTTGCATTAGCCCAACACACTCATATTGCCATGTTTCATGCATGCATCATATTGTTGCACATTGTTTGGTGATGGTTGTGTATCGGTGTCCTTTGCGACAGGTTCTGCCTCCGAGGAGTACCGTGATTACCCAAACGAGGAACCGTATCAGTGCATCGAACCATCAGGCAAGCAACCAACCATTTGATCATATCGATACAATCCCATGTTCTTGCTCCTGCTCTCTTTTACTGCATTAAGACAACGCGATTCAAACTGCTGTGTGCTACGGTAGTTGAACCCATTTCCTCTGCATAACCTGTCATTGCCACAGTAACTAGATGAAACCCACTAGCATGTGTAGGAGTTGATTGAGCCATATGTGTGTGTTGTTCCTACCTTGCTATGCCTGCTATGCTTAGAGTCGTGTCAGGTCTGGTTCATCTGGGTGATGGGCTAGAGTGAAATGATTATGTCGGTAATGAGAGTGGTGTGGTGAACACGATTTGGTAAAGGTATCGATGAGAGGCCATGTAGGAGTACATGGTGGGTTGTTTCATTGAAGCCGACCTTAAGCACTGAGATCTGTATGTGTGATTTAAGAATCAGCTACTACCATGCATTGGGCCCGAAACCAATGGACCCTCTCGGCTTCTTATTCACCCTAGTTCTCCGTCCAGG
>NW_021181269.1:0-2058 GCF_002162155.2 Triticum dicoccoides | reverse complement strand
ATGGGATCTTGCTACTGGAGATTGTAAGTGGGTTAAAGATTAGCTCACCTCAACATCTTATAAGGGAATTCCCAAACCTTATAGATTATGTAAGTGCTACCAAATACTTTGAATTTGGCCTGCTCAAGTACAACATGGCGAACGTAGATACCAACTTATTATCCTCGGCCATGTTTCAGGCATGGAACTTACTGAAAGAAGGAAACTCAAGGGATTTCCTAGAAACTGTGCTGCTGAACAGCTGCTCGCTGCATCAAGAGTCGTTGTGCATCCATATCGCATTATCGTGCGTTCAGGGCAGCCCGAGTGCCAGGCCACTCATGTCGCTTTGGTCTCTATGCTGGAAAACGAGGCCATGCCACTCACGATACCAAGGCAGCCTTCGTATTTCGTTGGAAGGAGACGTGAAGCTGAAGAAGCGAGGGAGGACTCTGTTAACAGCATGAGCCTGACGACTCTAGCAGGACGCTAGCAGAGCGAGCAGAGGCGTACGGTGTCGGTGGGCTCACACAGATATAGGTTAGCTGGCTGATGTTCTTATATTCCATCTGTCTTGTTCTTGTGGCCCCTTTGCTTGTTGCTTTGAATGATAATTCTGTTGCAGCTACTCTGATTGCGAGTTGTGTGTGTAATAATTCCGTTGCAGCTACTCAGATTGCAATCAAGCTCTGTATAACGATGTTTGGTCCGGCTGGTGCCTCTTCTTAATAATCTTGAGGCAGGGAGGAAACCCGTCTCCTTTCAAAAAATAAATAAATATGTGTCAGCTATAATGGGCATCATGGTCTTTGAACTGCAAATGCAAAGGGAGATCTTTTGCTACATTTGGCTCAGCCACTGATGCAACAGAGTATGACATCTCTCCCCGAAAGTCCCCTTGTACTCCCGAGCTCATTTGAGCTCGGGGTGAACAGTAAATTCTGAAAAAAAATGTTTGTTCTTTACAATTTTGGAATTTTTTGTTGCAAATTTTCATCCATAAAAAACATTCGTGGAACTCATGAAAAAACAAACAAAAACAACACTAGCATTTTTGGAGTGTCTATTTTGTTTTTTTACCATGACTTCCACAAATGTTATTTCGGGATGAAAATTTTCGAACACTGACAACATTGTTTTGTAGAAACAAAATCTGTAACTATGAAAAATAATGTCTGCAAAATGCCTTCTAAACAAAATGTTGGGCTAGTGAGTCTGGCGGAACGACCAAATAGAGCGAGCATGTCGGGCATTGCCTTTAAAAAAAGGAAATGCTTTTAATCAGTAGTCTAATCAGAAGCATTTGACTGCGGTCGATTCTAGTTGAATCGCACGGCTCCGATGTTACATATTTATTAGCAAAATATTTGTCAAACTGATCGATTCCAGTCGATCAGAAGCTTCCACCTTACACTTGTAATGTGCCCATTTGCATCTTTTCCATGCTTCTTACAGTGTCGCTTCTATATTACAATCATTTTTTTTCGTCGGTACAAAGAAATGCTTCCGTTGATCAACATATATGATCGGTTTAGTTTGTATATCAGCGACACAAAATATGCATCCCCATGTTGATAGCTAGTTGGTTTGTTATCCATTATCAATGATATATGCATCATACAAAGATATGTAATGTCGGGTTCCTCAGCTTCATGCTTCCTACATTTTGCCATACTATGTCTTAACAGATATTTCTATTGTTTTGCATTATTGTAACTTAAACACTGGCCTTCTGCTTCTTGGTTTTCCTTGGCTAAGTTGCATAATTACATCCATGCTTCTACCTTTATGTCCTTGTTGTTCCATTCTTCTGAGGTATTCTAGTTTGAACATTTCCCCATGCTTCTAGTTTCATCACATACTCCAGTATATCTTGTGCATGCTTTGCATCATTCCTTTCCTGGCTACCTCATTTCCTCGTTGCCATTGTGTGGTTAACCAGTTAAGTTATTATCTCCCATTGTACTTAATTATTTTCACTGATCGTATGTTATCAGTTGTTCTGGCAATTCTCATATTATTATCTTTACTAGAGCGTACTACAATTTATATATTTAATTGATAACGAAAGCAATTTAT
>NW_021181268.1:0-1546 GCF_002162155.2 Triticum dicoccoides | reverse complement strand
TTTCCCAAGTTGCTTCATCCTCAGAATGGTGCGACCATTGTACTTTGAGAAACTTGATATTATGACGTCGAGTGGTACGCTCGGCCTGATCGAGGATACGAATGGGGTACTCTCGATATGTAAGATTATCTTGGAGATCAAGCGTTTCGTGGTCCACTCCACGGATAGGATCCGAGAAGCAACGCCTGAGTTGAGAAACGTGGAAGACATCGTGGACTCTGGAGAGGTGCGGAGGTAGTTCCAACTGGTAGGCAACTTCTCCTCGTTTAGCGAGAATGCGAAAAGGTCCAATGTAACGAGGAGCCAATTTGCCTTTGATACCGAAACGATGGGTTCCCTTCAGAGGGGTAACCCGAAGGTAAGCCTTCTCGTCAACCTCAAAAGTCATAGCCTTATGTTTTCGGTCATATTGACTCTTTTGACGAGATTGGGCTGTTTTCAACTTTTCACGAACGATGCGAACTTGTTCTTCTGCTTCCTGAATCATATCCGGGCCAAAGAATTGTCTTTCCCCGGTCTCTGACCAGTTAAGGGGTGTTCGACACCGTCGTCCATAGAGAACTTCAAAAGGGGCTTTACCCAAGCTAGATTGATAGCTGTTATTGTAAGCGAATTCGGCAAATGGAAGGCACTTCTCCCAATCCATTCCGAATGAGATAACAGAGGCTCGAAGCATGTCTTCTAGAATCTAGTTGACGCGTTCCACTTGACCACTCGACTGAGGGTGGAAAGCGGTGCTAAAGGAGAGACGGGTTCCCATAGCATTTTGGAAACTTTCCCAAAATCGAGAGGTGAAAATACTTCCTCGATCCGAGTTAATTTCCAAAGGAACACCATGGAGAGACACTATCCGGGAGATGTATAAGTCTGCCAATTGACTAGCGGTTATACTCTCACGAACAGGTAGGAAATGGGCTACTTTGGAAAGACGATCGACAACGACGAAGATAGCATTATTCCCTCTCTTGGTCCTGGGAAAACCGGTAATGAAATCCATACCAATTTTATCCCATTTCCATTCAGGAATAGCTAAGGGTTGAAGGGTGCCAACAGGCCATTGATGCTCTGCTTTTACACGACGACAGACGTCGCAATTAGCAATATACTGAGCAATTTCTCTCTTCATCCTAGTCCACCAGAACCTCTGGCGTAGGTCCTGATACATCTTAGTACTACCGGGATGAATGGTGAGAGGAGATTCATGAGCCTCCTTAAGGATCAATTGCCTCAGGTTTCGCACTTTGGGAACCACTAGTCGATTCCCGAAGTATACGACCCCTTGATCATTAATGGAGAAACAATTCGCAATTCCTTTCTTGATGTTTCTCTTGATGCGGGAGATTCCCGGATCTACCTTCTGTGCCTTGACGATCTGGTCCGTAAGGGTAGGTTTCGCCACCAAGGTGGAAAGAAAACCTTGAGGAACAATGTGAAGGTTAAGCTTCCGAAATTCCTCATGGAGAAGCGGTTGACTTTGTTGTAACATTAGGTTGTTACAATAAGATTTACGACTTAGCGCATCAGCCATGACGTTGGCTTTCCCTGG
>NW_021181267.1:0-916 GCF_002162155.2 Triticum dicoccoides | reverse complement strand
GCATGTCAGTGTCCTATCTACTTAACTAAGTTAGTTAACACTAACTTAACCTGGTACTAATTAAACAGGGGGGCTGGGCCCACACGTCAGTCAGAGAGAGGGGAGGGTCAAACCGGGCAGTGGGTCAACCCACGCCGGTCAAGGGTCAACGGTCGCCGGCGTTTAGCCGCCGGCGAGTCCCGACGCGGTGGTGCGCTGCGGAAATGGCCTACAGAGCGCCGTTTGGCGCGCGGAGCACGACTACGGGATGCGGACGCTCGTCCGCATCTAACCAGGGTGGTGGCGCGGCCGGGGAGTGGCCGGAGAGTGGTCGGCGACGAGCTTTAGCGGCGGCCGGAGTTCGGCGTCAGTGAGGACGGCGCTGCGGTGCACGGGGGAAGGAGCAGGTGTGTGCGTTCGGCTCCTGAGAGCATGGTTAGCAGGCGGGTGCTACTAGGGCGAGCAGAGGAGCTCGGGAGCACGGGGCTCACTGGCCATGGCGATGGGCGGAGCTCGGTTTCGTGGGGCGGCGGCTAACGGACGAGAACGGAGGGGGTGAGCAAGGGGGAAGGCGCAGGAGCTCACAGCGAGTTCGAGGGGGCAGTCAGCAGGCTCGGGGACGTCCGGGGTGCGGCAAATCGACGACGGCGATCATCGGACAGGGACGAGGAAGATGGCGACGATGGCGGCTCCATAGGGCCTCTGCGTTGGCTTTCCTCAATGGAGAGGCGTGGTGCAAGGTGGCGGAGGTGCTGGACTGATCGGGGAGGCAAGGCATCGGCGGTGTGCACGGCGAACGGCGTCGGTGGCGACAGGGCTCCGCTCGGTGGAGGAGAGAGGGAGCCAGAGAAAGGGGGGAGAAGGCACGGGGAGAGTGCGAGGCCTGGGAGGGTGCGTGGCGTCGCGGACGAGGTCCAGGGCGACGAGAGGAAGCAGG
>NW_021181266.1:0-1632 GCF_002162155.2 Triticum dicoccoides | reverse complement strand
CCTCGATCCGAGTTAATTTCCAAAGGAACACCATGGAGGGACACTATTCGGGAGATGTATAAGTCTGCCAGCTGGCTAGCGGTTATACTCTCACGAACAGGTAAGAAATGGGCTACTTTGGAAAGACGATCGACCACGACGAAAATAGCATTATTCCCTCTCTTGGTCCTGGGAAAACCGGTAATGAAATCCATACCAATTTTATCCCATTTCCATTCAGGAATAGCTAGGGGTTGAAGGGTGCCAGCAGGCCGTTGATGCTCTGCTTTTACACGACGACAGACGTCGCAATTAGCAATATACTGAGCAATTTCTCTCTTCATCCTAGTCCACCAGAACCTCTGGCGTAGGTCCTGATACATCTTAGTACTACCGGGATGAATGGTGAGAGGAGATTCATGAGCTTCCTTAAGGATCAAACGCCTCAGGTTTCGCACTTTGGGAACCACTAGTCGATTCCCGAAGTATGCGACCCCTTGATCATTAATGGAGAAACAATTCGCATCTCCTTTCTGGATGTTTCTCTTGATGCGGGAAATTCCCGGATCTACCTTCTGTGCTTTGATAATCTGATCCGTAAGGGTAGGTTTTGCCACCAAGGTGGAAAGAAAACCTTGAGGTACAATGTGAAGGTTAAGCTTCCGAAATTCCTCATGGAGAAGCGGTTGACTTTGTTGTAACATCAGGTTGTTACAATAAGATTTACGACTTAGCGCATCAGCCATGACGTTGGCTTTCCCTGGGGTGTAGGTTATTCCTAAGTCGAAGTCTGTGATCAACTCAACCCAACGTCTCTGCCTGAGATTCAGATCCGGTTGGGTGAAAATGTACTTCAGACTTTGGTGATCAGTGAATATTTCGTAACGATTACCGAGGAGGTAATGTCGCCAGGTCTTAAGTGCATAGACTACGGCTGCAAGCTCTAGATCATGAGTAGGATAATTCTCCTCATGTGGGTGCAATTGCCGTGAAGCGTAAGCAATTACGTGTCGATCTTGCATGAGAATGCAACCTAGTCCTTGTCGCGAGGCGTCGCAGTAGATAACAAAGTCCTTGGAGAAGTCTGGCGGTACCAGTACGGGAGCAGAAGTCAGGCGTCTTTTCAGTTCCTGAAAACTGTGCTCACATTGTGGAGTCCACTCGAACTTCTTATCTTTCTTGAGGAGTTCGGTTAGAGGTTTAGCAACTTTGGAGAAGTTCTCGACGAAGCGACGACAGTAGCTCGCTAAGCCCAGAAAACTCCGAACTTGCTTGACCGATTCAGGTGGAGTCCAATTAAGGACGGCTTGAACTCGCTCAGGGTTAACAGCAATACCTTTACCAGATATTACATGACCCAGATAGGTCACTTCTGACAACCAGAATTCACATTTAGAAAATTTGGCATAAAGGCGATGCTCTCGAAGTTTCTTCAACACTAGCCCTAGATGTTCGGCATGTTCTTCCTCATTCTTGGAGTAGATGAGTATATCATCGAGGTAAACCACGACGAATTTATCCAAATACTCCATGAAGATTGAGTTCATTAACCGAGAAAAGGTGGCTGGAGCGTTGGTTAAACCGAAGGACATGACGGTGTACTCGTATTGGCCATAACGAGTAACAAAGGCCATTTTAGGAATGTCCCCGTTT
>NW_021181265.1:0-4101 GCF_002162155.2 Triticum dicoccoides | reverse complement strand
TTACATGACACATCATCTTTTTTGCTTATGTGGCATCTATGTTACTACTTATGTTACTCCCACTATGACTAGCCTAAGCAGCAGCTAGCACATCGGATCCCTCAAATAACGCAACCAGTTTTTCCTTCTGCCACTGACTGTCGTTGCCAGTTCTTCCCTCTATTCTTTATTTTCCATTTTCTCTACTGCTGGCCTTTATTTATGTTTGAACCACCAAAACAAAAGGGTACTACTCGAGATTTGATTCAGGCATTTCTGCTCAGATTTAGTGGTTGTTTGGATAGGGAAACTTGTACATGGGAATTTAGACAACAAGTTTTAGGAGGACTTTTAGGGAAAACGTTTTGGTTAGTTATTTTGTGAAGGCAAACAGATACAGTTCCTTGTCTGGGTAGGAAAAAATATGAAAGCACGGCTATGCGTTTTTCTTTGGTCGGCTCTTGCCAAAAAACTCGATTGCTATCATCTCCACACAATTCTACGTTCCTGTATCAGCTCAGGTATCTCCATGGTCGAGTCCCATACAGGTCGTCTCCTTCTCCGCGAGTGCCATGGAGGTGCTGAAGACGCAAGAGGCTACTGCCCTTGCTCTATTCGATCGCCGGCGAGTGCGCCGTGCTTGACATCGGCGACCAGATGGCAAACATGATAGACGGCGTCATAGTGCGTTCGGCCATTGGCAACTGTGGTGCCCAAGTTCCTGCACAAGCTCCATAACTTGGCCAAGTTTGCTTGCGGCTTCAACCAGATCGACATGTTCCCGTGCAATTCCAGTGGCGGCTGGACGTCGTACTTCCGGTACTTCCGTCCTGCCGGTAGATGTACATGTCTGCGGTGGCTTTGTCGAGCACCTTTCAGCGGAGGTCACCACAACGTGGACGACCACTTCCTCAATCTCCTACTGCAGTCTGTTAGTCCGAGAGTTTGTTAGAAAACTCGCTTTAAGAAAAAACAGCTATTGGCCGTTTTTTCATGTACTTGGTTTTTGGGCTTACGGTAAACTCAGTTTTACTCATCCAAGAGTTTTTCTTTGAAATTTTACCTGGAATCGCCTGGATTCCATTACTCAACTGGCTCAACAACATCGCTGGCCAGCAACACACTTACATTGTTCGGCACAACGTCCATCCATAGACGGTGAGGAACCTGGCCATTAGTCCCCAATGAAGCAAGTGCATGGGAAACTTTATTACAATTACAAGGAGCAAACACATAGTCTACGATACTAAAACTAAGACAAATAAACTGGCGAATGTCTGAATACCTTCAAGCACGATCGTAGGTGGTTGACAGTCTGATTCAATTACTATGTTGGAGATTTAGATGGAGAGGCAGATTGGCCTGCCAGATTTGAGGATTAGGCATACAATCTGACCAAATCCTAGGCCCGGTTGCTCACATTTGATTGATTTTCATAGTGAATACATTTCCAAAACCCAGTCTCAGATTATTTGGACATTCGATTCAAGGGCAACAATAAAACAAAAAAATTTCTATATGAAATGAAAATCACAGCTAACACAACACATGATTTAACATCGCCTCAGGGCTTAGACTGATGATGAACATGACTCATGATTCAATCAATTTTCATTGATAGCACAACAAAAGGACCGCTGAAGAAATTACATAAGTCCAACCTATATATAACAAGGAAGCAAACATGCAAGATATTGGCCATCTTCATCAGCATATCAAAATTGTTCGCCCAAGATTACATTTCATAGTTTACACATAGAAAAACAGGGAGGAGATTTCATTTCCAAGAATTGCAGAGGATGGCGATTATATAAATCTACAACAATTACTTCACTCATCTAGATATGTGAAGATTTTGAGCTCTGATAGTTCATCCTAGACTGCGACACATCTTTCTCTTTAACAGTGTCACAGAAGAAGTCAAACTGGAATCAGGTTCCATCATTTGATTTGCAAGCAAGCAAAAGACCCAACAAATGAGGTTCCTATATGGCAGGAATCAATAAGTGATTAATTTTAACAAGATCATATTGTCCATAGGCAGGACAAAAGCAACATCCACGGAAATGCCTATAGGCCAACACACAAATATACAAGACATCAGTCCATTAGCCATGGTAGCTGCTGTTGGTTGTGTATCACTACACCCAACATGCTAACCACCTCTACAACAGAACCAGCACCTTGCAAAGTAATAAATTACGCACCAACGAACATCAGTTCAAATTTAGTACGGGTGCTATTTCACCAAGTTCATCAACCATGATAGTCGCTACTCCAACGTATGAGGAACCCTGGGCGGCGTTGTCCATTGAATGGGACAGGCAACAAACAAAGCCACCTCTATGAAGCCCGCCAAGCATCTTCGTCACGGTACCATCAAGGCAACCGTGTGTATCCTCGCTGTTCATTAGCTTCTTGTCTTTGTTGTTTATCATTGATCCATTTGCAGCATCAGACAAGCCCAGGACCTGAGCATCAGAAAAGGACAAAAACTAAAACAAGAGAGCATGTGTAGCTGTCCGTGATATACAACTGCATTGATATTTATCATCCGTGATATAACTATTGATATTTATCTCAATAGTTAGTGCAACCGACATGTATTTAATCACCAACCTTAGAGTTCTGGGCGCAAGAGGTGTCAAACGGAAAAATGAATTATCATGATTATGCAAAGAATGTTAGTATTTTCTTATAAAAATATATATCAGTTTAGCATGCATCCTCCTCTGCAGACTTCACATTTTCAAGTCTATAAAAGAAAACTTTCTGGGACTCGTAGGGTAATAAGCAGGATGACTACTTAGTGCTAGCTAGATCATCTGCTCTGAGCACAGCATGTCCGGCCATAGCTCGAAGGCTAGGATCCCAGATCAGACGAAGGAGGAATGAGAGACCAGGAACAATAAAATTTCACAGCTTATCCGATGAATATAGGAACTGCGCCACATGACCATGGCATAGTTATACATGTTGCGGTGAGCAGCAACAGAGTCATACATACTTAATGAATCATCACCACAGAACCAAACAAGCTATCTACACTAAGATGCTGCTGCTAGTTTTCACCGGCAGATTATTAGCAGATGAACAAAAGATTAACGATGCCAAGGAAAAATCATAAACATCCTCAAAAGAACTATACAAACCACCCATGAAAGACAATTTTAAGTTGGTCCTATACTCCGGGTTTGGCCTTCAATTATGTCTCAAAAATATACAAGGCAGACAATCTCTACCTCTTGCATAAAAAACTAAAGTTATGTTCAAGACATTAAACTGGCAAAACTATCAATAACCAACCACAAAAGATGCAATTCAGTTCTCAAATAACTACCTTCACACTGATGTTTCTTCCCATCAAACAAAGACAGAAATAATATCGAGGAATTTCTCGTACTAGCAAAATTATAATCTGACTGCCAGGGACATCCAACAGAAAGAAACAGCAGGACACAATCTAAAATAAAACAGCAGGATACAACAATAAGAGACGGAGGGAGAGAACAGGGTGTACATGCAATGGACCCTGAGGTCCGGGAAGGAGCAAGGGACGCCCTGCCAGCCGCATGGGTTGGGAACGGCGGGCCTCCAGCTGAGTAACTTCTCACCAGCCATGGCGTTGAAGGCCAGCTTGATCCCCAGCAGCACCCCACCTGCAACAAGCCAAGCATCACAATGGAGTATCAATAAGCATAAATAGTGTTGGGAATAATTCGTGGCGAGTCTGGCGAGCCGGTGCGCGCGAGCGTGCGCGGTGGGCGCGTCGGACTCGGGCCAGGGCAAGGTTGGGTGCGTGCGTGCGCTCCCAAGTGTAGGTGTGTGTGTGTGTGCGTGTGTTAGCGCGTATGTGCGCGAGTCTGTTGGCGTAGGACCAGGGCGTGGGCCGTGTAGGGCGCGCGAAGTGGCCGCGGCGATCGCATCAGAGCGCGATGGGCGCGCGCGAGCCAGGGCGTGCGGGGCCTGGCGAGTGGGAGTCGGGCGAGTCGTGGAGCTGCACGGGCATGTCCGTGGGCTCGGGTATAAGACTCTCCCCCCCCCCCTGTGTAAGTCGCTGAGGAGATCGAGTTCGTGCTCGAAGTGATAAACAGTGAGGCCGTTCGTGCGGCGGGGGTGTTC
>NW_021181264.1:0-1750 GCF_002162155.2 Triticum dicoccoides | reverse complement strand
ACTTTTGTTTTCCTTTTTGCAAGTGATCGACCATGCAAAGGCAATAAGGCGAGGCGGTCGAGCTTCAGCACACAATAAGCAAGCATAGCATGGCGGTCGTCCTGCTCTTCCTAAGCCTTAGCATCCTCCTTGTGTCGGCAGCGGCAACGGGGCAGCTCTGCGGCAGCGGCGGCAACTACACGGCCAACAGCACCTACCAGTCCAACCTTGCCGCCGTCGCCGCCACCCTCCCCAACAAGGCGTCTTCCTCCTCGCAACTGTTTGCCACCGCGACCGCCGGCCAAGCCTCCGACGTGGTGTACGCGCTCGCGCTCTGCCGTGGCGACACGGTGAACGCCGCGGCCTGCAGGGACTGCCTCGCCGCCTCGTTCCGGGAAGCGCAGCGGGCGTGCCCGTTCCAGCAGGGCGCCACCGTCTACTACGACGGCGGCGAGCAGCAGCAGCAACAACAGCAGACGTGCGTCCTCGGCTTCTCCAGCGACGACCTCCTCGTCCCCAGCATCACCGAGAACGAGACGCTGTTCCAGTCATTCCAAAATGACAGCTTCTTCGGCGACCCTGGCACCGTCACTCCGGACGTCCACGACCTGCTCACGAGGACGGCCCAGGACGCGGCCGCCGCAGAGAGGCGGTACGCCACCGCGGTCATGGACTCCGTTAGCACTGTTACCCGGACGCTCTACTCTCTGGCTCAGTGCACGCCGGATCTGCCCACTGGGGACTGCCTGGCGTGCCTCCAGCGGATCATCGCCATGGTCAACACCACCACGGCGGTGCGCCTGGGTGGACAGATCCTCGTGCTGCGCTGCAACATCAGGTTCGACGTGAATCTGTTCTACCAGGGCCAACCCATGCGGCGGGTCACTCCATCATCCATCGCTCTGGTGCCGACCACCACCACCACTACTACAGGAAAGAGTATGTGATCAGTGATCGACCACCAATTCACTTCAATTTGGGTGTTCAAACAATTGAAGTTATAATTTGGTTGACATGGTTTCTCTTATCATAATTTATTGATGTTTATTTATTTTCCCTTAGAAGAATTCTTGATTTTTAATTCTTAAGGAAAAGGAATCAAACCATGGGTAATTGCCATATCTGTAGCTGCTCCAGTAGCACTTATCGCATTCTGCTTCATCGTTTGCTATCCTCGGCTCAGAAGAAGGCACAGAAAAGGTTAGTAAACTAGTTACTGAAATGCTGCTCATCAGAGAAATATATTATATCTAGATCGCAGTGTAGCCGATGCGGGGAAAAACCCGATCTACTCCCACCTTGTGTATAATCTGATTCAGATGAGCTGTCTAGAATCAATCATACACGAGATGTGCCAGCATACCAGCGCCTCCAACAAAAATTACTAGTTGAATCTTTCCACAACATACCAACGCCTCCAACAAAAGTTATCTGAATCTGCAAATTAATAGCACTAGATGAATTTTGATGTGCACACATAACACATCTGCTGATTGCACACATAGGATTACTAGCTAGTAGGGGATTCCTACTATAGTAGCTATTAGGTAGAAAATTAACAAACTGATGCATAAGACCTACCATGGCAGGGGCTGTTCTCCATGATTTGCGTCGTTTCAGGTGAAATCCCAGGAAAGACACGCCTGTGAGCTTAAAAAAAGGAATCTGTTCAACTAATTTTCAAATCCAAGGCATGTAAAAAAATCAATCTGTTAATAGCTAAGCGGGTTTATTGGTTGCAACTCGTTAGGTGGCGCGCATGGTACGATAT
>NW_021181263.1:0-1874 GCF_002162155.2 Triticum dicoccoides | reverse complement strand
TATCACTGTCCACCTAACCATCCAACCCTAGGTTGGTTTTCCTGCATGATCATATTCATTCACTAGATTATTTATGCATCCATTGCAACGCGCACACAATTACCTAAAGTGTATAAGAGCAATCACTACAATTACCTAATATATGCCTGAGTTGAAGAAGATCCAGTACCCGAGATAAATGATCGAGGGGCTGAATATAATAAAAAGGAGTTGTGGGGATACAAATTGATCATCAAAGGTGAGGAAATTATCATTTATAATTGAGTCTTAATCATAAGACAACATTTGTAGAAAACTTGCATTCACGAACTGAGAAACACTGTCGAGTACCTTTGTTGGTTGCAACTATCATACAAACATTATCAATTGAGAAGTAGCAACCCGTATTTTATTTCGTGACAATACGTAGACATTCAACTGGTCTAATAAACATACAAACGTTGCGTACCAAATGATTACGGAACCATCTTATCATGTACAACTAGTAGTTTATTTCTTAATGAAATTAGAATTTTAATCAGGTAGAAAAGTTGTAACCTTTTGTGGAATTATTGTGAATCCATTCCCCTGGAATATTGGCAATTCTTCAATTCAAAGTTATTCCAAATCATCATTAAAACAAATGGATTAGTTGGACCATATTGGTTGACAAAATCAAGGGATTTGTAAAGGGGCAGTTAATTATGGAATGTTTGGAGGTTTTTTTGCTTAGAATTTTTTTAATGAATAATATTACCATCTTGTGTGGTAAAGTGTCCTCCGGCAACCACTAGGCCCAAGCACACCAAAATCCCCATCCGGGCCACTCCGATGGCGCCAACCTCCACCCAGCACCACTGCCGGAACCTCCAACCCAGCACCACCTCCGGAGCCGACATTCATACAATTGTGTGTGGCTGATGTGCATGAAACCATGTGTGGTCGATGGGCGTGTCGGCGATAATATATAATATTTTTGGAAAATAAGTTGCATACAGACACTGACAATAAAACATGTAATTGCATGTGATTCAATGTACATGCAATTGTGTGCGATCGATGTACGTGTAAACAAGTGACAATATTTTCTTAAATAACAATAGCAATAGAAAAAAAGAAAAAAAAGAAAATGGGAACAAACGAAAGCGAACAGCCTATTAATCGCTCATGTCCCAGGCAACACGAGCACTAACAAAAAATTCAGCCTAGAAGAAAGCCCATAAAACAGAAAAACGAAAAGTCACACCACCCCTCACAGCCAGCCCATGGAGCATCTCTGTCCCACACAAAGAAGAATAGAAGGGAAGGCAAGAAAAGAAAAAAGAAACAAGGCACTGGGCCGGGGGCACAACTAAAACAGGCAGATACAGCACAAGGAAATAGTGATCAGAAAACGATGGAAAATCAAGTACATCGACTGAGACTTCCTTAAAAACCAAAAAAAAATTGTATGATAACATCAGCCTTAGACTTCAAGTCGACTGAGACCTAGACAGAAATAGCTTAGCCAAGAAAATTATACTGCCAATAAAGTAACGATTCACTTGACCAACAAAGTCTATTTTGGTGCACAGTCATATTCACTCACTAGAACGTTTATGCATCCATTCCAACGCATGTACAATTACCTGAAGTATGTACGGACAATTACCATTCACTGCAATTACCTCGTATATACCTGAGTTGAAGAAGATCTAGTTCACTGAAGAAACACCTGTCGAGTACCTTTGTTGGTTGCAATTATCATACAAGCATTATCACTAGAGAAGTAGAAACGCACCATTGTCGGGTTCAATTGTCATACAAACATGATCATTTCAGAAGTATCAACGCATATTTTGCTTTAATTGATTTACCGTAGAACATTTTGTTCTACGGTGTTGGGTCAAAAAAAA
>NW_021181262.1:0-2830 GCF_002162155.2 Triticum dicoccoides | reverse complement strand
ATTCCGGTAATATTTTCTCGTACTCCTAGGTTCACTAGAACTCAAAAGATCGTAAATCCCTTAAGTGTGTGATCCCGTAGGTTCGGTGGAATATAGACATGAACAACACTTCCTTTCGTTCAATGATCAACAACGTAACTGTGGACATCCATGTTGACCCCTATATCCAAACGAATGGTATTCGAGTGAACCTTTGGTTATCATATGCTATTCCTTTTGCTTCGTGATACTTTACAAAACTGGAGTTATGATATATCGATATCCCCGTTAGTCATTCTCATGCTCACTATACATATTGCCTCGTTTCTAGTTTTATTCCGGCATCCCTGTGAACAAGCCACCTATGTCTAGCCAGCCAATGATGGATGCCGTCACACCGAGAGGGCCCTAAGAAAATCTCTCCATCGTCGGAGGCCACTCTTGAGCTATCTTGCCCCTTGCCATACCTTCCGATAAACCCGTAAGTTGTCGTTAATTATGATCACCGTGTTACAGATGACATTGGGGCCACCCCAAAGTGTATCGTCCGGCATGAAGTGACTCGATACTCTCATGGTCTAAGGAACTAGGCATACATTAACTCTCCGTCTTATAAACTGTAGACTTGCGACGATAACATCTCTAAGTATAGCAAATAACTTGGGTCAACTAAATATGATCGTTCTACTAACATCATACTCCCAATGTTGCTGGCATCGTTGTTACACTTAACGTATGCCTATGATCAGGAAAACATAACCATCATGGAACACTTGAGCTAGTCCTGGAGGTGAGACTAGGAATCATCTTTCACCGTTTATTACTCTACACGTGCTTATGGATTTTCCTATGAATCACATATTTAAGAACCATAGTAGTTATAGCATAGGATATAAACATCTAATTATAAACATGAAAATAAATAATGCAATTATTATTATTTCTAGGGAATATTTCCAATAGATTCATCACCATCACCTCCGCTGTCTCACCGACTGGATCCATGGGTGACGAGGCGCGGTGTAGCCAAAAACAGAGCTGGAGGTGCTTGGGAAAGTGGCTGGTGACCATGTGCAAGCCTGCATCAACCGACGGTAGTGAAATATTATTTTTCCATGCCCTCGTGGCCGAGGTCCCCGCCGCTCTCGTTGGCTTGGCGTTGAGCTCTCGGCGATGGCATACGCATGCCGGCGAGTCATCGTGCGGCAATAGAGTCCCCATGGGTCCGACAACAACGTGCATAACGCAAGTGTTGGTGCTGCCTGAATTCCGGTGAGCACCCCGGTGCTCTTGTGCAGCTGCAAGTACCCGATCATTAAGAAAAATGTTGTATACATCGAGAAATTCCAAACGAAACTTCTTTGCTTGCGGGGAAAAGTATGCAAGGTGTAATCTAAGTCATTTTTCATGTTTTCAATTAGGTATATGCATTTCATTAATCAAAACAATTTACCAGAAAGGCTTTTGGCCCGCTTTATATATAAAGCAACATGGCTGAACCAATACAACGTGATGAGGAATCCTCTTATAAAGCATATCAGATATAAAAACAAGAATACAAGAGTGCCCACGCCCTATCCTAAAGCATCCAAGACTACTATTATGAAGAGAAATTGCTCCTCCAAGAGAAACCATAGAACGTCACTACACACACATCAAACTACCGCCGAAGAGGACCCCTGCCCTCTCGCTCCGGCCGTGCAGCGCCTATGCTTCTTGCACACAATGAGGTCCAAGAGCAATGCCAATGAAGCCATGTGTAAAATATAGTAAGCCATGAGTACTGTCCCATGCTAGAGTCGAAGGAGTCTCAAGATAGCAACCAAGCGCACCCACTGATGCTAAACAGACATGACTAGAGGCCGGTACCTGAGCTCCACAACGACACCCCAACGAGGGTGACGATGCAATACGCCGACGCCATTGCAGCCGAAGGACTGTAAATGGTTTTTACCCGAAGCACTAACATGGGGAGGGGACCAAGTGCACCCACCAAAACAATCCTCCACACCACAATCAAAGAGATGCCACTACTGAAGCACCACCACCGCTAAGATCTCGCCACCTCGCTCCTCGCTGTCCACACAGCTAGAGAAATGCCACCACCACTGCAACGTTGCTTGTTGGAGCCGACTGCGTGGTCGACCACCCAAGGATGTCGAACCCCTGCCATGCAGGTAACCACCGATAGGAGAACTAAGATGGACCACGAGCTCGTGCAAAGCGCATATCAGGCCATGGAAGAGGTCAATCTAACCCCTCCAATCCAATATCTCCTAGACCTAGAAGGGGTAATGCTCCCCGCCACCTTCAACCCTGACCACAGCTAATGTCTTGAAACCACAACTCAACGCCGCCCCCTGCAAGGCAATATCTGACAGATCGTGACTAGATTAGTTGGGCTAGGAGAAGGTGGCTGCTGCACTTTGGCACAACTGATACGTCTCCAACATATCTATAATTTTTGATTGTTCCATGCTATTATAGTATCAATCTTGGATGTTTTATATACATTTACAAGCAACTTTATATAATTTTTTTAGGACTAACCTACTAACTTAGTGTCCAGTGCTAGTTGCCGTTTTTTGCTTGTTTTTGACTTTGCAGAATATCAATACCAAAAGAAGTCCAAATGTCATGAAACTTTTTGGAGGGTTTTTTCTGGCAATAAGAGACCCTGGAAGCTTTGGGAGTACAGGAGAAGATGGAGGAGTGGCCCACTAGGCATCAGGGCGAGCCACAGGCCCCCTGGCGTGCCCGGGTGGGTAGTGGGGCCCATAGGCCTCCGTTTGACATAACTCTACTTCTATTAAGGACAGTATAACCGCACCTAGGGCTGGAAAAAAAGCTC
>NW_021181261.1:0-1360 GCF_002162155.2 Triticum dicoccoides | reverse complement strand
TTTGTTATCTACTGCGACGCCTCGCGACAAGGACTAGGTTGCATTCTCATGCAAGATCGACACGTAATTGCCTACGCTTCACGGCAATTGCACCCACATGAGGAGAATTATCCTACTCATGATCTAGAGCTTGCAGCCGTAGTCTATGCACTTAAGACCTGGCGACATTACCTCCTCGGTAATCGTTGCAAAATATTCACTGATCACCAAAGTCTGAAGTATATTTTCACCCAACCGGATTTGAATCTCAGGCAGAGACGTTGGGTTGAATTGATCACCGACTTCGACTTAGGAATAACCTACACCCCAGGGAAAGCCAACGTCATGGCTGATGCGCTAAGTCGTAAATCTTATTGTAACAACCTGATGTTACAACAAAGTCAACCGCTTCTCCATGAGGAATTTCGGAAGCTTAACCTTCACATTGTTCCTCAAGGTTTTCTCTCCACCTTGGTGGCAAAACCTACCCTTACGGATCAAATTATGAAAGCACAGAAGGTAGATCCGGAAATCTCCCGCATCAAGAGGAACATTCAGAAAGGAATTGCGGATTGTTTCTCCATTAATGATCAAGGAGTCGTATACTTCGGGAATCGACTAGTAGTTCCCAAAGTGCGCAACCTAAGGCGATTAATCCTTAAGGAAGCTCATGAATCTCCTCTCACTATTCATCCCGGTAGTACTAAGATGTATCAGGACCTACGCCAGAGGTTCTGGTGGACTAGGATGAAGAGAGAAATTGCTCAGTATATTGCTAATTGCGACGTCTGTCGCCGTGTAAAAGCAGAGCATCAACGGCCTGCTGGCACCCTTCAACCCCTAGCTATTCCTGAATGGAAATGGGATAAAATTGGTATGGATTTCATTACCGGTTTTCCCAGGACCAAGAGAGGGAATAATGCTATTTTCGTCGTTTTCGATCGTCTTTCCAAAGTAGCCCACTTCTTACCTGTTCGTGAGAGTATAACCGCTAGTCAGCTGGCAGATTTGTACATCTCCCGAATAGTGTCTCTCCATGGTGTTCCTTTGGAAATTAACTCGGATCGAGGAAGTCTTTTCACCTCTCGATTTTGGGAAAGTTTCCAAAATGCTATGGGAACCCGTCTTTCCTTTAGCACCGCTTTCCACCCTCAGTCGAGTGGTCAAGTGGAACGCGTCAACCAAATTCTAGAAGACATGCTTCGAGCCTCTGTTATCTCATTCGGAATGGACTGGGAGAAGTGCCTTCCATTTGCCGAATTCGCTTACAACAACAGCTATCAATCTAGCTTGGGTAAAGCCCCTTTTGAAGTTCTCTATGGACGACGATGTCGAACACCCCTTAACTGGTCAGAGACCGGGGAAAGAAAATTCTTTGGCC
>NW_021181260.1:0-1298 GCF_002162155.2 Triticum dicoccoides | reverse complement strand
GGTCATGAAGTTGCATGCCTATGCGAGTTCGGACGTGAGGTCGCGATATAGGGCCGTGGTGGAACATCCCCTTCTTATCGACGACTTCTTTCATGATGATCGTCGCAATGTCCCTTTGGATGCGAAAGAAGTCATCTCTTCTGAGTATATAATTCGCTTGTCCATGAGATTCTACCCACTTGTGGATATGATCATCATTTCTGCCTGTCATGCGAAGCTTTTGGTGATCCATGCTGAACTCAATCATGAGATGCAGGATGTAGAATCCATCTTTCTTGCTTGGTATTGGGACTTGGATGCAGCAAAAGTTAGATTTATGCACGAAACCCATATTCTTGTTCCTTTGTTTCCTGATCTGCATGTGGCCACCTCTAATGCTGAACCTTGGAGAGCATCATCTAGAATATTCATTATGTGGGTGTAGTCCTTCTTCTCGTAGTCTCTGGAAGGGTCGATGAGGGAGTCCTGGATTAGGGGGTGTCCGGATAGCCGGACTATGACCTTTGGCCAGACTCCTGGACTATGAAGATACAAGATTGAAGACTCCGTCCCGTGTCCGGATGGGACCTTTTGTTGGCGTGGAGGGCAAGCTTGGCGATACAGATATGTAGATCTCCTTCCGTTGTAACCGACTCTGTGTAACCCTAACCCTCTCCGGTGTCTATATAAACCGGAGGGTTTTAGTCCATAGGACGAACAACAATCATACCATAGGCTAGCTTCTAGGGTTTAGCCTCTCTGATCTCGTGGTAGATCTACTCTTGCACTACCCATATCATCAATATTAATCAAGCAGGAGTAGGGTTTTACCTCCATCGAGAGGGCCCGAACCTGGGTAAAAACATCGTGTCCCTTGTCTCCTGTTACCATCCGCCTAGACGCACAGTTCGGGACCCCCTACCCGAGATCCGCCGGTTTTGACACCAACATTGGTGCTTTCAATGAGAGTTCCTCTGTGTCGTCATCTTTAGGCCCGATGGCTCCTCCAATCATCAACAATGATGCGGTCCAGGGTGAGACTTTTCTCCCCGGACAGATCTTCGTATTCGGCGGCTTTGCACTGCGGGCCAATTCGCTTGGCCATCTGGAGCAGATTGAAAGCTACGCCCCTAGCCACCAGGTCAGATTTGGAAGTTTGAACTACACGGCTGACGTCCGCGGAGACTTGATCTTCGACGGATTCGAGCCACAGCCAAGCGCGCCGCGCTGTCACGAGGGGCATGATCTAGCTCTGCCGCTGAACAGTGTCCTGGAGGCCGCGCTAGTGTCCGCTCCGATCCTTAGCTCGGAGCCGACTG
>NW_021181259.1:0-1531 GCF_002162155.2 Triticum dicoccoides | reverse complement strand
CTCATGTATAGCATGAAGATTGAAAAAGTTTGAGATTATTTAAGTATGAAAAAATTGCTTGGCTTGTCATCGGGGGTATAGAAGTTGGGAACATCTTTGTGTGACCAAAATGAAGCATAGCCTAACTATATGATTTTGTAGGGATGAACTTTCTTTTGCCATGCTATTTTGAGAAGACATGATTGCTTTGATTAGTATGCTTGAAGTATTATTATTTTTGTGTCAATATGAACTTTTGTCTTGAATCTTTCGGATCTGAATATTCATGCCACAATTAAGAAGATTTACATTGAAATTATGCCAAAGTATCACTCCGCATCAAAAATTCTTTTTTATCATTTACCTACTCGAGGACGAGCAGGAATTAAGCTTGGGGATGCCTGATACGTCTCCAACGTATCTATAATTTTTGATTGCTCCATGCTACTTTATCTACTTTTTTGGACCATATTGGGCTTTATTTTCCACTTTTATATTATTTTTGAGACTAACCTATTAACCGGAGGCCCAGCCCAGAATTGCTGTTTTTTGCCTATTTCAGTGTTTCAAAGAAACGGAATATCAAATGGAGTCCAAACGGAATGAAACCTTCGCGAACGTGATTTTCTCACTGAACGTGATCCAGGAGACTTGGACCCTACTCCAAGATGTAACAGAGGCGGTCACGAGGGTGGGGGCGCGCCCCTAGGGCACGCCCCCTGCCTCGTGGCCTCCTGTTGCTCCACCGACGTACTCCTTCCTCCTATATATACCTACGTATCCCAAACGATCAGAAGAGGAGCCAAAAACCTAATTCCACCACCGCAACCTTATGTATCCACGAGATCCCATCTTGGGGCCTGTTCCGGAGCTCTGCCGGAGGGGGCATCCACCACGGAGGGCTTCTACATCAACACCATAGCCCCTCCGATGAAGTGTGAGTAGTTTACTTCAGACCTTCAGGTCCATAGCTAGTAGCTAGATGGCTTCTTCTCTCTTTTTGGATCTCAATACAATGTTCTCCCCCTCTCTCGTGGAGAACTATTCGATGTAATCTTCTTTTTGCGGTGTGTTTGTTGAGACCGATGAATTGTGGGTTTATGATCCAGTTTATCTATGAACAATATTTGAATCTTCTCTGAATTCTTTTATGTATGATTGAGTTATCTTTGCAAGTCCCTTCGAATTATCCTTTTGGTTTGGCCAACTAGATTGGTAGTTCTTGCAATGGAAGAAGTGCTTAGCTTTGGGTTAAATCTTGCGGTGTCCTTTCCCAGTGATAGAAGGGGCAGCAAGGCACGTATTGTATTGTTGCCATCGAGGATAACAAGATGGGGTTTTTATCATATTGCATGAATTTATCCCTCTACATCATGTCATCTTGCTTAAGGCGTTACTCTGTTTTTAACTTAATACTCTAGATGCATGCTGGATAGCGGTCGATGAGTGGAGTAATAGTAGTAGATGCAGAATCGTTTCGATCTACTTGTCTCGGATGTGATGCCTATATACATGATCATACCTAGATATACTCATAACTATGCTCAATTCT
>NW_021181258.1:0-1923 GCF_002162155.2 Triticum dicoccoides | reverse complement strand
GTGAGCTACGCCACCGTTTCCCCCTCTTCTCCCCCTCGTTCCCTCACCGTAGCCTCCTCCCCACCACGGCCGAACCTCCGCCGTCGCCGAGCTCGCCGTCGACGCAGCTCCGGTGACCATTTGGTCACCCCGGCGAGTCCAACGAGTTCGTAAGGCTCCATAGAGCATCCCTAGCGCCTCGCTTCGCTCGCCTTCGAGCTCCAACCCCGTTTCCGTGCACGACCGAACTCCGGCGGCCGCAGCCGAGCTCGCCGCCGTCGACTCCGGCCACCTCAGGCCCGGCCACCACCACCGTTCGACGCGCGGGAGCAAGGGCTCTCCAACGAGCCCAAGCACAGCCTCGCCCGTGCCCTGTAGCGCGATCCCGCATCACGCCGCCGTCTCGGACCTCGCCGGCGTCATGTCGCCGGTGGGGTTTGACTTGTCCGACCTGGGGTTTAACCCCCCCAGGGTCACTGACGCGTGGGCCCCGTCGGCCAGGTGGACATCATTAGCGCTAACCATTGTTAGTTAACCCCCTGACACTGACCAGTGGGCCCCAGCGCCACTAATTAGTAATTAGGATTAATTTAACCCTGTTTAACCCCCCTGTCACTGACGTGTGGGCCCCACACGTCAGGTTTGACCTCAGCCAGCCGCAGTTGACCACTGACGTCATGCTGACGTCATGCTGGCGCAATAATTATATTTCTGGATTTAAATTAAATCAGGAAATTCCAGAATATTATTTAAACTTCAAAAATTCATAACTTTTATTCTGTAACTCCAAATTGGACAAATTATATATGAAAAATGATCAGAAAAATCCAATCTATCCATCTGTACTATTTTCATGCATGATCAAACAAGTTAAATTGATGTTTCAAGCAGAACAAGGAAAAGCACTTTAAAAGGCCATATTTGAATTTGAAATTTGAATCCTTGATTCAAATTTGTTCAAACCCTTCTGGTTTTAGTTGCATTAGCCCAACACACTCATATTGCCATGTTTCATGCATGCATCATATTGTTGCACATTGTTTGGTGATGTTGTGTATCGATGTCCTTTGCGACAGGTTCTGCCTCCGAGGAGTACCGTGATTACCCTAACGAAGAATCGTATCCGTGCATCGAACCATCAGGCAAGCAACCAACCATTTGATCATATCGATACAATCCCATGTTCTTGCTCCTGCTCTCTTTTACTGCATTAAGACAACGCGATTCAAACTGCTGTGTGCTACGGTTGTTGAACCCATTTCCTCTGCATGACCTGTCATTGCCACAGTAACTAGATGAAACCCACTAGCATGTGTAGGAGTTGATTGAGCCCTATGTATGTGTTTTTCCTACCTTGCTATGCCTGCTATGCTTAGAGTCGTGTCAGGTCTGGTTCATCTGGGTGATGGGCTAGAGTGAAATGATTATGTCGGTAATGAGAGTGGTGTGGTGAACACGATTTGGTAAAGGTATCGATGAGAGGCCATGTAGGAGTACATGGTGGGTTGTTTCATTGAAGCCGACCTTAAGCACTGAGATCTGTATGTGTGAGTTAAGAATCAGCTACTACCATGCATTGGGCCCGAAACCAATGGACCCTCTCGGCTTCTTATTCACCCTAGTTCTCCGTCCAGGAGTTGCAAGTAGTTTCTGGTGTTTGTAGCCTACTGGAGGCCGTGGACAGCGCTGACCGTAGGGGTGGGCTGTGATGCGGTAGGTACGTGGCACGGTGTACCGAATACCCGTTAGGTATCTCGGGAACCCTGTTCACATCGTTCGGGGCCGTATGGGAAACCTCGGCCGGACTCCCTGCGGATGGAACCTGGATAGGCGATAAACCTAGACTAGAGGCTTAGGTGATTAGGTAGGTCGTGGCCGACACCCACGTTGGGCTTCCGCTTGAAGGTTGCCGAGTACATGTCGTGTAAACGACGGTAAGTGGTG
>NW_021181257.1:0-1315 GCF_002162155.2 Triticum dicoccoides | reverse complement strand
ATAAATAGAACAACCATTATTCTCTGATTTAAATGAATAACCGTCTCGCATCAAACAAGATCCAGATATAATGTTCATGCTTAACGCTGGCACCAAATAACAATTATTTAGGTCTAATATTAATCCCGAAGGTAGATGTAGAGGTAGCGTGCCGACCGCGATCACATCGACTTTGGAACCGTTTCCCACGCGCATCGTCACCTCGTCCTTAGCCAATCTTCGCTTAATCCGTAGTCCCTGTTTCGAGTTGCAAATATTAGCAACAGAACCAGTATCAAATACCCAGGTGCTACTACGAGCATTAGTAAGGTACACATCAATAACATGTATATCACATATACCTTTGTTCACCTTGCCATCCTTCTTATCCGCCAAATACTTGGGGCAGTTCCGCTTCCAGTGACCAGTCTGCTTGCAGTAGAAGCACTCAGTTTCAGGCTTAGGTCCAGACTTGGGTTTCTTCTCTTGAGAAGCAACTTGCTTGCTGTTCTTCTTGAAGTTCCCCTTCTTCTTCCCTTTGCCCTTTTTCTTGAAACTAGTGGTCTTGTTGACCATCAACACTTGATGCTCCTTTTTGATTTCTACCTCCGCAGCTTTCAGCATTGCGAAGAGCTCGGGAATAGTCTTATTCATCCCTTGCATATTATAGTTCATCACAAAGCTCTTGTAGCTTGGTGGCAGTGATTGGAGAATTCTGTCAATGACGCAATCATCTGGAAGATTAACTCCCATTTGAATCAAGTGATTATTATACCCAGACATTTTGAGTATATGCTCACTGACAGAACTGTTCTCCTCCATCTTGCAGCTATAGAACTTATTGGAGACTTCATATCTCTTAATCCGGGCATTTGCTTGAAATATTAAGTTCAACTCCTGGAACATCTCATATGCTCCATGACGTTCAAAACGTCGTTGAAGTCCCGGTTCTAAGCCGTAAAGCATGGCACACTGAACTATCGAGTAGTCATCAGCTTTGCTCTGCCAGACGTTCACAACATCTGGTGTTGCTCCAGCAGCAGGCCTGGCACCCAGCGGTGCTTCCAGGACATAATTCTTCTGTGCAGCAATGAGGATAATCCTCAAGTTACGGACCCAGTCCGTGTAATTGCTACCATCATCTTTCAACTTTGCTTTCTCAAGGAACGCATTAAAATTCAACGGAACAACAGCACGGGCCATTTATCTACAATCATACATAAACAAGCAAGATACTATCAGGTACTAAGTTCATGATAAATTTAGGTTCAATTAATCATATTACTTAAAGAACTCCCACTTAGATAGACATCCCTCTAATCCTCTAAGTGATTAC
>NW_021181256.1:0-1292 GCF_002162155.2 Triticum dicoccoides | reverse complement strand
GCAGAGGTGGAAAAGAGGTCACCTGGTAGTGTTGTGGAGATAGATACAGAGGTATCAGCCAAAGGTGAAGTCAAGTTCTCCAAGTTTTTTATGGCTTTGAAGCCTTGCATAGATGGCTTCAAAGCAGGGTGCCGTCCATATTTGAGCATAGACTCATCATTTTTGACAGGCAAGTGGAATGGTCAGTTGGCAGCATGCAATGCTCTAGATGGACACAACTGGATGTTTCCTATTGCTGTTGGCTTGTTTCAGTCAGAAACAGAGGCTTCATGGACATGGTTCATGATCCAGTTGAAAAGATGCCTAGGGCCAGTGTCACCTTTGGCTATACACACAGATGCATGTAAGGGGCTTGAAAATTCAGTGAAAAATGTTTTCCCACATGCTGAGCAGAGGGAGTGCTTCGGTCATTTGTGGATGAATTTGATCAAAAAATTTAGAGGAGAAGAATTTGGGTGCATGTGGCCAGCAGCAAGATCTTACACTAGACAGACACACAAATATCATCTTGATAAGATAATGGCAGCATGTGATGAGTTTGGTCCATGGCTGAACACCTACCATTCTTTGTTATGGTACAGGTCAGCATTCAACACTGCCATCAAGTGTGACCACATCAACAACAATTTGGCAGAGAGTTTCAACAATAAGGTGAAGGAGTTAAAAGATTTGCCTGTGCATGACATGGTTGACCAAATTAGGATCATGCTCATGCGGTTGTGGGAATTGAGAAGAAGGATAGGTGATTGTCTGCAAGGTGATAAGCTTCCAGCAGTGGTACAACAGGTGGTCAATAGGAGCAGAAGTCTTTCACATTTGTTTGTTGAAAAATCTTCACCTTGGGGTGGTGAAGTTAGAGATAACAAAACTGGAAGGAGACATGTTGTTAACACTGAATTGCATGATTGCACTTGCCTCGAGTGGCAACACACTGGTAAACCATGTGAGCATGCCATTCTTTTCTTAGCATCCCAACCGAAGATAAACATGCACCCATATCTGCATGAATATTATTCGGTAGCAAGATTCAAAGCTGCATATGCTACTCCAATTCCAGCACTTACAGATCAGTCTCAGTGGCCTGAAGTGGACATTGAATTTTCCATGTGTCCTCCCTTGATGAAAAGAAAGGCTGGCAGGCCTAAACAGAGTAGATTCAAGGCATGGTTTGAGAAAGGTGGGAGTAGTAAGAAGGGAAAGAAAGATGAAAAGCCAAAAAGGGCCCAAAAAGGTAACAAAAATAGATGCAAGTTGTGCCAGGAACTTGGGCACAGAGTGGGATCTATCAAATG
>NW_021181255.1:0-1247 GCF_002162155.2 Triticum dicoccoides | reverse complement strand
GTAATAAGGAACATGCTTGCATAGGTACCACATCACAATCAACATAATCAGCATATGTAGAGATACTAAAATGCACACGAACAGTACGTGTTACCTTAACCTTGCCGCTGTTGTTGAACCATTGGATGTAGTAAGGATGTGGATGTGGTCTTGTGGTGAGAGAAAGCTTCTCCACCATCTCCATGCTAGCCAAGTTGTTGCAGCTCCCTCCGTCTATTATGACGCGCACAGAACGTTCCTTCACAACTCCCTTGGTATGGAACAAATTGTGCCTCTGATTTTGCTCAGCTTGTGTGACCTGCACACTCAAAACACGTTGAGCAACTAAACATTCATACCTGTCAACGTCTTCAGGAGCCATGTATTGCGTCTCATGATCAGAATCATCTCCACCATGTTCTTCACGTGTAATAAGAGCCAATGTCTCCTCATCATAGTCACTAGCGGACTCATATCCACCATCCGCGGTAGCAATCATCACACGCGGAGATTTGCATTCCCTCGCATAATGACCTCCTCCCTTACAACGACGACAAATAATATCACTTGTGTGCCCTGTTGATGCCATGGAAGAAGAAGAACGTTGTGCAGGACCCGCAGGTGCGCTCTTGGAAGATAATGGTGGTTGTGCCTGTTTTCTTGTATCACGGCTGGAGATGGCACCGGATGGAGGTGCTCGTGCAGTTGAAGTAGAAGATGCACGTGGTGTCCATGATGAAGGTCGGCCTGCAGAAAAGTTAGTTCGCCCCAATGCTTGTCGATCCTGCACTTCACGTTTAGCTTTACAAGCAAGATGGAATAAACGAGTGATATTAGTATACACCTTATAGTCTAGAATGGTCTGAATCTCTCTATTTAATCCACCCAGAAAACGTGCAAGCATAGCTTCATTCTCCTCAACAATACCACATCTAATCATGCCAGTTTGTAATTCCTGATAATATTCTTCTACAGAATTTTTCCCTTGTCGTAAACGCTGCAATTTTTGAAGCAATTCACGTTGATAATATGGTGGAACCCAACGCGTACGCATAGCAGTTTTCAAAGCAGCCCAAGTAGTTGGAATAGGATATAATCTACAATGTTCAGACCACCATACACATGCAAAACTAGTGAAAGCACAAACAGCAGCAGCAACTCGTCTCTCCTCAGGATATTGTAAACATGTAAATCGTTGTTCAGTTTCTAACTCCCAAGTAAGATATATATCAGGAACATATCTACCCTCAAATGGTGGAATATTCAAT
>NW_021181254.1:0-1205 GCF_002162155.2 Triticum dicoccoides | reverse complement strand
AGGTGCGCTCTTGGCAGATAATGGTGGTTGTTCCTGTTTTCTTGTATCACGGCTGTAGGAGGCACCTGATTGAGGTGCTGGTGCAGTTGAAGTAGAAGATGCACGCGGCATCCATGAGGAAGGTCGGCCTGCAGAAAAGTTAGTTCGCGCCAATGCTTGTCGATCCTGCACTTCACGTTCAGCTTTACAAGCAAGATGGAATAAACGAGTGATATTAGTATACTCCTTATAGTCTAGAATGGTCTGAATCTCTCTATTTAATCCACCCAGAAAACGTGCAAGCATAGCTTCATTCTCCTCAACAATACCACATCGAATCATGCCAGTTTGTAATTCCTGATAATATTCTTCTACAGAATTTTTTCCTTGTCTTAAACGCTGCAATTTTTGAAGCAATTCACGTTGATAATATGGTGGAACCCAACGCGTACGCATAGCAGTTTTCAAAGCAGCCCAAGTAGTTGGAATAGGACATAATCTACAATTTTCAGACCACCATACACATGCAAAACAAGTGAAAGCACAAACAGCAGCAGCAACTCGTCTCTCCTCAGGATATTGTAAACATGTAAATCGTTGTTCAGTTTCTTACTCCCAAGTAAGATATATATCAGGAACATATCTACCCTCAAATGGTGGAATATTCAATTTCAGTTTAGGAATATGGACATCATCTCGCACCTGAGGTGGTGGTGCAGGCCTACCATTACGAATATATACCTGAGGTCGACCTGCTGGTGGTGGTGCTGGAGGCTGCTCGTAGATCTGATTTTGATCAACCTCATCCTCATAATCGCCCGCATACTCATCATCCTCCTGGGTACCAGCAGGAGCAGTAGCAGGAGCCAAAGAAGCACCAACAGCAGTAACAGCGGCACCAGAATTTTGTCCTGGCACAATAGGAACACGCTGTGCTCGTCCATACTGATTCGGAAGGGGGCGTAGTTGTTGTTGTTGCAGAGGTGCGACAGGTGCAGCCGGTGGTGGAAGACGCGCAAGCAGTTCATTAAATCTGTTATCGAGCTTTGTTTCGAACGTCTTCTCAAGGCCAGTGATCTTCTCCATGGCCTCTTCAAAATTGTTCAGCACATCTTGTACCTGTTCAGTCATCATTTGCTGAAACTTATCATGAAGCTCCTTGTTCGATAAGTTCTCCCAGTCAATCTCGTCGGCTTGTGATCCTGGCATGGTTAGCAGCAATAGAA
>NW_021181253.1:0-1156 GCF_002162155.2 Triticum dicoccoides | reverse complement strand
GTGTTTGCGTTGAGCATAGACATGATTGGATTATGTCTATCGCAATACGGTTATTCATTTAAGGAGAATAATGGTTACTCTAATTTTGAATAATACCTTCAATGGTCTTGCACCTAAAGGAATGGTTTATTGAATCTCGGTCGTAGTGATACACATTTTCATGCCAAAAGATATAAGATAGTAATGATAGTACCACTTACTTGTGGCACTGCCATGTAAGTCATAATGGTATAAAACGCATGAAGAAGCTCCATGTTGATGGATCTTTGGACTCACTCGTTTTTGAAAAGTTTGAGACATGCGAACCATGTCTATTGGTGTATATGCATGAAGAAACTCCATGCAAATGGATCGTTCGGACTCACTTGATTTTGAATCACTTGAGATATGCAAATCATACCACATGGGCAAGATGACTGAAAAGCCTCATTTTCAGTAAGATGGAACAAGATAGCAACTTGTTGGAAGTAACACATTTTGATATGTGCAGTCGAATGAGTGCTGAGGCATGCAGCGAATATCATTTTGTTCTTACTTCACAGATGATTTGAGTAAATGTTGAGTATATTTACTTGATGAAACACAAGTCTGAATTATTGAATGGTTCAAGTAATTTCAGAGTGAAGTAGCAGATCATTGTGACAAGAGGATAAAATGTCTATGATATGATCATAGAGATGAATATCTGAGTTACGAGTTTTGGCACACAACTAAGACATTGTGGAAATTGTTTCGCAATTAATACCGCCTGGAACACCATAATGTGATGGTGTGTCCGAACATCATAGTTGCACCCTATTGGATATGGTGCGTACCATGATGTCTCTTATCGAATTACCACTATCGTTCATGGGTTAGGCATTAGAGACAACCACATTCACTTTAAATAGGGCACCACGTAATTCCGATGAGATGACACCATATGAATTATGGTTTAGAGAAACCTAAGTTGTCGTTTCTTAAAAGTTTGGGGCTGCGACGCTTATATGAAAAAGTTTCAGGTTGATAAGCTCGAACCCAAAGCGGATAAAATGCATCTTCATAGGAAACCCAAAACAGTTGGGTATACCTCCTAATTCAGATCCGAAAGCAATATGGATTGTTTCTAGAATCGGGTCCTTTCTCGAGGAAAAGTTTCTCTCGAAAGAATTGAGTG
>NW_021181252.1:0-2620 GCF_002162155.2 Triticum dicoccoides | reverse complement strand
AAATCGTAATACATGTGTGAATAATAGACACCAACATGTCCCTAGTAAGCCTCTAGTTGACTAGCTCGTTGATCAACAGATAGTCATGGTTTCCTGACTATGGACATTGGATGTCATTGATAACGAGATCACATCATTAGGAGAATGATGTGATGGACAAGACCCAATCCTAAACATAGCATAAGATCGTATAGTTCGTTTGCTAGAGTTTTTCCCATGTCAAGTATCTTTTCCTTAGACTATGAGATCGTGTAACTCCCGGATACCGTAGGAGTGCTTTGGGTGTACCAAATGTCACAACGTAACTGGGTGACTATAAAGGTATACTACGGGTATCTCGGAAAGTGTCTGTTGGGTTGACACGGATCAAGACTGGGATTTGTCACTCCGTATGACGGATCAAGATCTGGATACCGACGATCGAATCTCAGGCAAGTAACATACCGATTGACAAAGGGAATTCTATACGGGGTTGCTTGAATCCTCGACATCGTGGTTCATCCGAGGAGATCATCGAGGAGCATGTGAGAGCCAACATGGTATCCAGATCCCGCTGTTGGTTATTGGCCGGAGAGTCGTCTTGGTCATGTCTACATGGCTCCCGAACCCGTAGGGTCTACACACTTAAGGTTTGGTGACGCTAGGGTTGTAGGGATGTGTATATGCAGTAACCCGAATATTGTTCAGAGTCCCGGATGAGATCCCGGACATCACGAGGAGTTCCGGAATGGTCTGGAGGTAAATAATTGTATATAGGAAGTGCTATTTCGGGCATCGGGACAAGTTTTGGGGTCACCGGTATTGTACCGGGACCACCAGAAGGGTCCCGGGGGTCCACCGGGTGGGGACACCTGCCCCGGGGGCCACATGGGCTGTAGGGGGTGCACCTTGGCCTATATGGGCCAAGGGCACCAGCCCCAAGAGGCCCATGCGCCTAGGGTTTCAAGAAGGGAAGAGTCCCAAAGGGGGAAGGCACCTCCTAGGTGCCTTGGGGAGGAAGGACTCCCCCCCTTGGCCGCACCCCCCTAGGAGATTGGATCTCCTAGGGCCGGCGCCCACCCCCCTTGGACTCCCTATATATAGTGGGGTAAGGAGGGCCTCTCATAACACATCTTTGGTGCCTCCCTCTCCCTCTCCAACACCTCCTCCTCCTCCATAGTGCTTAGCGAAGCCCTGCCGGAGTACTGCAGCTCCATCACCACCACGTCGTCGTGCTGCTGCTGGAGCCATCTCCCTCAACCTCTCCTTCCCCCTTGCTGGATCAAGAAGAGGGAGACGTTACGCTGACCGTACGTGTGTTGAACACGGAGGTACCGTCCGTTCGGTGCTAGGATCTTCGGTGATTTGAATCACGTCGAGTACACCTTCCTCATCCCCGTTCTTTGAACGCTTCCGTGCGTGATCTACAAAGGTATGTAGATGCAATCCGATCACTCGTTGCTAGATGAACTCCTAGATGGATCTTGGTGAAACCGTAGGAAAATTTTTGTTTTCTGCAACGTTCCCCAACAGTGGCATCATGAGCTAGGTCTATGCGTAGTTCTCTTGCACGAGTAGAACACAAATTTGTTATGGGCGTAGATGTTGTCAACTTTCTTGCCGCTACTAGTCTTATCTTGCTTCAGCGGTATTGTGGGATGAAGCGGCCCGGACCAACCTTACACGTACGCTCACGTGAGACCGGTTCCACCGACAAACATGCACTAGTTGCATAAGGTGTGATAGAGGCAAAGGTGTCCCGTCTTTCGATGAGATGATGTATATCGCTTTGGTGGAAGTCGACTTTGACGATCCGACTACGAATGTGCGAGGACGTCGCGCCTTAGCAATCGCTAAACCAACTCCGAGAGGTTATTGACCACGCCGGAGCACGATCAACCTGACCACGAGGGTCTGTTTCCTGCGAGCAAACGAAGAACAAGCAAGAAACTAAGATTGCAATCTGGATATTGCGAATATAAGATGAAAGCTTTATTGATCAAGGTGGGGTTCTGTGATGCCTTTGTCTGGTCGTTGAACACAAACGAAGTACGCGAAGTTGCAGCTATGGCGAACTTTAATCTAAACAAAACCCCCAAAGTCTAAACGGTGCCCTAAGGGCTGTATATATGGAGGAAGAGAGGGGGAATTTCGTGGCCCTTGGTGGAGGGGTCCGAAATCAACCCTATCTCTTGTTTCCCCACACATACGGACTCTAAAAATAGCCTATACTTATGTATTTCGAAATTACATGGGCTGGCCCAATAAAAAGGTGACGCAGCACCTATAATAGCCTCTGGACGAAATTTATGAAGTGACATCTTGTATATTTCGTCCAAGGCTTCATGCACTCGTTATGGTGGCTTCAAAGACCTGAAATCATCACTTGTAACTCTGTTCTTGTTCCCCTTGCGCATGCCATCATCTCCATGCTTGTTCTTGCTCCAATGTTCATCCTTCTCCAAGCTAGGACCTTCATTTGTAAGCAAAACAAATGTATCCAATTTAGGCAGCATCATATTCTCATGAACATTAGAATCATTACCAAGAAACGAAAGTACCTGGTAATTTAGTTGGCGTGCGCGAGCTCTAGTAATTGGTCCAGTATGTATAGCAGCAGGGGCTGTGGGTGTAACAATGG
>NW_021181251.1:0-1626 GCF_002162155.2 Triticum dicoccoides | reverse complement strand
TCAGCTTCTCCTGAACCAGCCTCAAGCTCAGCTCGACTTGAGTATGTTTTTGTTCCAGCTCTGAGTAGCGAGCCACAAGATCACAGGAGTTCTGTGAAGAACCAATCGACTAAATGTCAAATATAATTCACTTCCGAGTGAAAAAGGGATAAACACACGTTTCTAAGACTACAGCCAAATACAAGCATTCGACCGTAGTCTCGGGGACTACACCCAGTGGGTGCACTCAGCGTGCCCCCACTAATCCTGTTGAAGACAAAGTCGACCAGTCGACCTCAAAAAAAAATGTGTGCGAGATGCATTCTCTAAGACTGTGATCAACTGCAAGCAGTCGACCACAGTCTCGGGGACTACACCCAGTGGGTGCACTCAGCGTGCCCCCACCGGTTTGTGAAATCCAGTCGACCAGTCGACTGACAGAAAGATTGACATTATAAAGCCTAAGGCCGACTGCCAGAAGTCGACCTTAGCCGTGGGGACTACACCCAGTGGGTGCACTCAGCGTGCCCCCACCGGTTTGTGAAATCCAGTCGACCAGTCGACTGACAGAAAGATTGACATCATAAAGCCTAAGGCCGACTGCCAGCAGTCGACCTTAGCCTTGGGGACTACACCCAGCGGGTGCACTCAGCGTGCCCCCGCTAACACGGAGTTTATTCGACACACCCAGTGGGTGATTACTATAAATTCCAGAAAAGAAAAGTTTTTGGTAGCATATCCAACAGAACAAACAGCGGTCGACTGACCTGGACATTGATTTGGAGGGCAGAGCTGGCGTCATAAGCTGCCTGGCTCGCGTCCCGGATAGTCTTCAGCTGCTCCATCATGAGTCCCGCCTGGCGTATTGCTTCCTTCGCTGCGCCAGCTTGGTCCTCTGGGACGTGGTGCGTCGTGAAGAGGGAGGGCTGCTGAGCACTCGTCAGTGGATTTGCGAAGGACACCGTGTGTCGAGTGATGTTCTCTTCTTCCACAGTCAGAATCTCAGGCGCCGTCACATCTTGAGGCACTTTACTGGCGGACGCTTTCCGACTCCTCCTGCGTGCCAGTGTTTCTTCATCCTCGTCGTCATCAGGGAGATTGATAACAGTATTGGGTGGAGCTGCGGAGAAGAATCAGGATCAGAGATCGCGAGCCAGTCGACTAAGAACGATGTTAAGAATACAGTACCTGGGTTCGAAGTTGCTGCATCCTCCATCTCGTGGTCATCAGCCCGGGCCGAGGTCTCAGAAGTAGCAGCACTACAACTCCAAAGGATCGGTCGACTAACTTCAGCGTCGACCAGAGATAAAGTTCGCACAGAATAAGAAAATATGAGCAGCACAATTACCCTGATATGGTGGGGATGGACACCTTCATCTTCGGCAGGAGCTTGGTCGGCTTTGGCGGAGCCCCCCTAGGCTGCTTCGGCGCCTTTTCAGTCGGCGCTGGAGAAGTGGTCCTAGGGCGCTTGGTCGACTGCGTCGCAACCCCCTTGCCACGTTCAGTCGAAGGGTCGTGGACGAGCTTCGACCGCCTTTCCGAGCGCGGTGGCACGACCTCCTCCTCTTCCTCCTCGTCTTCGGCGTCATCATCATCGCCGTCATCATCATCGTCGTCGTCGTCGTCCCCTGCAACGTCCGAGTCCCA
>NW_021181250.1:0-1087 GCF_002162155.2 Triticum dicoccoides | reverse complement strand
CTACATGTTTTCAGGACTGACATAATGGCGGACGATAGAGCTGACCCGATTATGGACAACTATGATCCGGACGGTGAAGCACATATGTTCGGCATCATAAACGGCGATATTCTATATGTGCCGACCGGAGAAGAAGAAGATGATATCTCTTCTTATCTGAACCTTGACGGTGAAGATGAAGGGCGCCGTCAGCAAGATGATGCCGAACAAACGTCGATAAACGACGATCTTCAAATGGAAGTAGCAACCACCTCCGGCGCCGAGGTATATATATACATTGAGCCTCTGGTGATACAAACTAACTGATTTGAATAAATATGTGTGTACTAACGCGCGCGACTCTTTCTTATTTTAGCCCTCGGCCGGATCGTCGAAACAATCGAGTACGTCGTCAAAGCGTGGCGCAACCAAGACGATGAAACAAGGAGAATGCTGCAGAAGTAATTATTTTCATTCATTTGCGCTCTATATCGATCGGCCTATTTCGTTCATTTCCTAATATCAAGTAACTAATTAATAACTCTCTTGTTCATTTAATTTTCTTTGCCTCGTAGGGTTTGGAGACGGTTCGTAGATACAAAGGTCGGTGAATTCAAAAAAGAGCTAGAATTCAAAATGTTAAAGGCTAAGAATGCTGGGGATATTCAGCCACCGGAGACCAATCTATGTGGATACTATGTCTGTGAGATGATCCGGCGATACACCTCTGAGCGGGTTCCGAGTGATACCAATGCTCAGAGGAATAACCTCCGGTGGATGCTTAGTCCAGAAGCTCGCTTCCGACCACTTCAAGAGGAACTAGCTGGATGGTTCAGCAGGGAAGTCCTCCATCCTAAAGGAGAACACTATTACGAGGACGTAGAACTTTATATGCATTAAATCATGTATGGAAACTTGTTCAAAATTGTATATGGTCATCCGATGATATTGAATATATATTGTATATTCCTCTTGAATTCTTTTTGGTTCTAATTTCAAATTTATTTGAAATTGTACATTCATATGCATGTATGTAGTACCGTAGAATATATGAAACTCCTTCAAAATTAAAATAAAGCACAAAAGAAATAAAACAATACAAATTAAA
>NW_021181249.1:79776-91253 GCF_002162155.2 Triticum dicoccoides | reverse complement strand
AGTATAGGCTATTTTTAGAGTCCGTATGTGTGGGGAAACAAGAGATAGGGTTGATTTCGGACCCCTCCACCAAGGGCCACGAAATTCCCCCCTCTTCCTCCATATATACAGCCCTTAGGGCATCGTTTAGACTTAGGGTTTTGTTTAGATTAAAAGTTCGCCATAGCTGCAACTTCGCGTACTTCGTTTGTGTTCAACGACCAGACAAAGGCGTCACAGAACCCCACCTTGATCAATAAAGCTTTCATCTTATATTCGCAATATCCAGATTGCAATCTTAGTTTCTTGCTTGTTCTTCGTTTGCTCGCAGGAAACAGACCCTCGTGGTCAGGTTGATCGTGCTCCGGCGTGGTCAATAACCTCTCGGAGTTGGTTTAGCGATTGCTAAGGCGCGACGTCCTCGCACGTTCGTAGTCGGATCGTCAAAGTCGACTTCCACCAAAGCGAAATCCACCATCTCATCGAAAGACGGGACACCTCCGCCTCTATCACCCTCTTTCCAAGATAAACTAGATAAGATGCAAATTGGATCAGGCGAAGATGTGAATGACCTCAACTATGATTATGACAATGAACAGTGCGTAGCACGTGGTGGAAATTAATGGATGGGATAGTGGACAGCGGAAGGGATAATGATGCAGCGGCGGCGTGACTAATGTGAACAGAACTCGAAACTCTAAAGGAACTAGACACTAAGACCAGCAACTAACACGACGATGCAACCGATAATTCAACTATGCAAGCAATGAATAGAAAATTGCAAAGGCTCAGACTGGCTTGGAATTAATGATGAACAGATCTAACTTTTTTATGGCTTTTTCATGGACTGTAGGTATGAATGATAGATGCGATCTAAACTATGAAAAACTGTAAAATCTCACCGAGCAACCTGAAAACTGATACCACTTGATAGAGGCGGGGTGTCCCGATCTTTCGATGAGATGATAACTATTGATTTGGTGGAGACGACTTTGATGATCCGACTACAAACGTGCACGACGTTGCGCCTTAGCAATCGCTAAACCAACTCCGAGAGGTTATTGACCACGCCGGAGCACAATCAACCTGACCACGAAGGTCTATTCCTGCAAGCAATCGAAGAACAAGCAAGAATATGATAAAAGCAATCTGAATATTGCGAGTATACATGAAGTATTGATAAAGGTGGGGATCCGTAAGCGGTCTTGGTCTGGTCGTTGGACACAAACGAAGTACACGAAGTTGCAATGGCTAACTTTTAACTAAACAAATCCCAAGGAAAAGCTACTAGATGGATCTACTTATATAGGAGCAAGGGGTGGCGGCCAAGGAGGTGGGAGGACGTCCCAAGGCAGCCTAAAACTAAATCTAGATCGTACAAGGCCAATGGGCCCAAGTGGAGGTGATGTAACACCTTTGGACTTGTAGTTTGACTCGGATTCTGCTGCAGCATCAGATTGTTTCGTCCACAACTCAACGCTCCGGACGAATTTGAAGTTGATTCCAATTGGGTTGGAAAGTGCACGAAATCTAGTTTCCAACAAAAAAAGAATCACCCAATTCGGAGTCCGTATGAAAAACTTGTGTGCGTTTTGAGTCAGGTATGTCTGTGCAGTCCGAATCTGAATCCAGAACGTGAGAGACTTGGACTCTATCTTCTCTTGGGCCAAAAGTGACGCGAGAGAACTTTTTGGACAGCAAATAAACATCTCTTTCTTCCTTATCTTCATATGTGGATTGTACAAATGTCCCACACACCTGCAATTAGACAAAACACAAAAGTGTGTGAAGTATTTTTGTTCTGGATAACATGATAGAGGCGAGGGTCCCGACCTTTCGATGAGATGATAACTATCGATTTGGTGGAGACGACTTTGACGATCCGACTACAAACATGCATGACGTTGCGCCTAAGCAATCGCTAAACCAATCTCCTGACGTTACTGACAATGCTGGAAGCACGGTCAGCCTGACCACGAAGGTCTATTCCTGCAAGCAATCGAAGAACGAGCAAGAATATGATAAAGCAATCTGAATATTGCAAATATATATGAAGTATTGATAATGGTGGGGATTCGGAAGCGGTCTTGGTCTGGTCGTTGGACACAAACGAAGTACACGAAGTTGCAATGGCTAACTTTTAACTAAACAAATCCCAAGGAAAAGCTACTAGATGGATCTACTTATATAGGAGCAAGGGGTGGCGGCCAAGGAGGTGGGAGGACGTCCCAAGGCAGCCTAAAACTAAATCTAGGTCGTACAAGGCCAATGGGCCCAAGTGGAGGTGATGTAACACCTTTGGACTTGTAGTTTGACTCGGATTCTACTGCAGCATCAGATTGTTTCGTCCACAACTCAACGCTCCGGACGAATTTAAAGGTGATTCCAATTGGGTTGGAAAGTGCACGAAATCTAGTTTCCAACAAAATAAGAATCACCCAACTCGGAGTCCGTATGAAAAACTTGTGTGCGTTTTGAGTCAGGTATGTCTGTGCAGTCCGAATCTGAATCCAGAACGTGAGAGACTTGGACTCTATCTTCTCTTGGGCCAAAAGTAACGTGAGAGAACTTTTTGGACAGCAAATAAACATCTCTTTCTTCCTTATCTTCATATGTGGATTGTACAAATGTCCCATACACCTGCAATTAGACAAAACACAAAAGTGTGTGAAGTATTTTTGTTCTGGATAACATAAATAGATTATTGAATAGTTTGCACTAGAAATCACCTGACAAATATGCATATATGCAATATTTTTGGTCATATCCAAGGTAGTCATGTCCTCATCATCCTCCCCTTCTTGAAAATAAAGCCGTCCTCGGCGTTGCTTAATCTGAAATGTGGCTAACAAAAGAGAAAAGGTGTACATGTTGTATATGTATATGTCATCCATTTTTACTTCCCTTGATTTTTGCATATATGACACATGAATAGATGAGTAACTTGCATAGTTCATAAAATCTAAAGCAAAAAAATTAGCACAAGAAGTAGAAGGCATGAAAATATTGCAACTCAGTTTGCACATATAAGTGAAGCTCTTATTCATTTCAAAAGATTGACAATGTTCATCATTAAACCATCCCAACATTGGTGAATAAACCTTACTTGCATCAAATTTACATGCTACAACATGCTTAAATAAGCAAACATGCAATAAGTCATTCAACACAGAATCATCACCAAGATTAGAGGTCATATCAAAATGATTAAACATTGGTTCTTTTGCATCAATAGTTAATTCAATGGATGCACTCAAATTGTTGGTATTTCAGTTGTTTGATCACATGGCAAAGTCAAATTATCAACGTAGTCCTCTAAAATAGGTGGTGTGATCAAAGTAGTGGGTAGCTCATCAGATGGTGCATTCAAATTGACAAGGCATTCATCATTCTCATGTAGAGATGGAAGATCAGTACCTTTGTCGTTACCTCTTATGATCAACTCAGATGATGTAGCCACTCTCGGGGGCGATGTGTCACATGGTGGAGGTGATGTAGTCCTGACAACAACGGATGTGGTTGTCATAGTATGCCTAGTAGTTGAAGGAACAATCATATCAACTCTTGGAATGTGCACCGTGCGCTTGTTCTCCTCGTGGCCAACACGTCGTTTTATTTCCTGTTCAGCTTTGCAAGCAAGATGAAACAAATGGTCCATAGGATAACACTCTTCATGAATTAGTATCTCTTGAATATCACGGTTTAATCCTCCCCAAAATCTATCCATAAAATCATCTTCACTTTCTTCTAAAGAGGAATTCAACAAGGTAGTTTGTAAATCATCATAATATTTTGTTACAGTTTTACTACCTTGTTTTAAGTGTTGCAACTTCTTAATCATGTCACGAGTATAATAAGCAGGGACGAAAGTATGTCGCATGGCAAGTTTCAAATCATCCCAAGTAGTAGGTATATAATCAGGGTGTAACCGACAATATTCACTCCACCAAACCAAAGCATAACCAGTGAAAGAACCAACCGCAACCTTAACCTTTTTATGTTTATTGAAATTATGGGAAGCAAATATATTTTTTATGTCGAACTCCCATTCAATATATAAAGCAGGTTTAAAACGGCCATTAAATGGTGGTATAGATACATTAACCTGATCATGTGCATTTGGATGTTTGTGCACCTCTCGTGACGGTTGTGGTATTTGCAAAGGTGGTGGCACGTCTCCCGCGATCGACAAAGCCCATGAATTGACTCTGGATCCTGTCATGATTAGTAGAACAAGAAACAAAATCCAAAAATAATGTTCCTATAACTACTAGGATGTGGTGGTAAAACGCTCACAGTAAAGCAAATATCAATGTCTTACAAGTTCTTACCATGCAGCAGGCGGTGATCGGCAACCAGCGGTGTCAAGTAACTCCGAATATTGAGTAAAGCGATTGCCAGGGGAGCGTACGTATACACGGTGTAGAAATATGTGGAGCTGGGTTGGCTATATATGGTAGCAAAAGATTAGCAATAATCAATTCAGAGATGCAATATTGAATAAACGCTCAACGACGGTACTGTGCTGGTCCTAGGCTAGACCGGACTAGAGACGCGAGCCTAGAACACTAATGAGGTCACAGCGTAGCACAACTAGAATCAATCAAGGATACTAAGTAGCTCTGGACAGCAAGATATAAGTGAAGATCACAACGGCAGTGAAGGTAATGATGAAAAACAACTGCCAAGCAGGATATACAACAACTCTCTCCAACTTTCCTCTTGAAAAGTTTGAGCCAGTTTTCTGATAAATTCTTTCAAAGAATGCTACAAACTCAAGCTTTCCAATGCAACAAGAATCACTCAATTCCGAGTTGATATGAGGAGTCAAAGAATTCTAAAACTGGCCTGAAAAATTGGAACAAGCTGTGTTCACGAACTTCGGAGGGCAAAAAGACCTATTTAGAAGCCGATTTTGAGGTGTCAAATATTGAACTAGCTTCTGCAACTATTTAGATGCGGCTCGTCGCTAGCTTCAATTTGAGTACTCACGGAGCCAAAACGGACTTCGTATGAGGAAGATATACCTGTTTTACTGAACAGTGCGCAAAACAGATTCCAATCCAAATTCAGGTACGAGATTGATTCTAGATAGATCCAAATTTTTTTCTTCCCTCTTTTTTTCTCACTCTTTTTTTTCTTTTTCTTCTCTCTCTGACCTTTTTTTTACTTTTTTTTTCTCTCTTTTTTTTCTCCGTCTTTCTTTTTCTCCTTCTTTTTTTCTCTCTCTCGTTCCAAACAAACTAGATAAGATGCAGATTGGATCAAGCAAAGATGTGAATGATCTCAACTATGATTATGACAATGAACGGTGGGTAGCACGTGGTGGAAACTGATGGATGGATGGTGGACAGCGGAAGGGATAATGATGCAGCGGTTGCGTGACAAATGTGAACAGAACTCGAAACTCTAAACGACCTAGACACTAAGACCAGCAACTCGACACGACGATGCAACCGATAATTCAACTATGCAAGCAATGAAAAGAAAATTGCAAAGGCTCAGACTGGCTTGGACCAAGGATGAATAGATCTAACTCTTTTTTGTGGCTTTTTCTTGGACAATAGGTAAGAAAATAAATCTAATCTAGGAAAACTGGAAATTCTCACCGAGCAACCTGAAAACTGATACCACTTGATAGAGGCGAGGGTCCCGATCTTTCGATGAGATGATAACTATCGATTTGGTGGAGACGACTTTGACGATCCGACTACAAACATGCATGACGTTGCGCCTAAGCAATCGCTAAACCAATCTCCTGAGGTTACTGACAATGCTCGAAGCACGGTCAGCCTGACCACAAAGGTCTATTCCTGCAAGCAATCGAAGAACGAGCAAGAATATGATAAATCAATCTGAATATTGCAAATATATATGAAGTATTGATAATGGTGGGGATTCGGAAGCGGTCTTGGTCTGGTCGTTGGACACAAACGAAGTACACGAAGTTGCAATGGCTAACTTTTAACTAAACAAATCCCAAGGAAAAGCTACTAGATGGATCTACTTATATAGGAGCAAGGGGTGGCGGCCAAGGAGGTGGGAGGACGTCCCAAGGCAGCCTAAAACTAAATCTAGGTCGTACAAGGCCAATGGGCCCAAGTGGAGGTGATGTAACACCTTTGGACTTGTAGTTTGACTCGGATTCTGCTGCAGCATCAGATTGTTTCGTCCACAACTCAACGCTCCGGACGAATTTAAAGGTGATTCCAATTGGGTTGGAAAGTGCACGAAATCTAGTTTCCAACAAAATAAGAATCACCCAATTCGGAGTCCGTATGAAAAACTTGTGTGCGTTTTGAGTCAGGTATGTCTGTGAAGTCCGAATCTGAATCCAGAACGTGAGAGACTTGGACTCTATCTTCTCTTGGGCCAAAAGTGACGTGAGAGAACTTTTTGGACAGCAAATAAACATTTCTTTCTTCCTTATCTTCATATGTGGATTGTACAAATGTCCCATACACCTGCAATTAGACAAAACACAAAAGTGTGTGAAGTATTTTTGTTCTGGATAACATAAATAGATTATTGAATAGTTTGCACTAGAAATCACCTGACAAATATGCATATATGCAATATTTTTGGTCATATCCAAGGTAGTCATGTCCTCATCATAACATAAATAGATTATTGAATAGTTTGCACTAGAAATCACCTGACAAATATGCATATATGCAATATTTTTGGTCATATCCAAGGTAGTCATGTCCTCATCACAGTCTGAGCCTTTGCAATTTTCTATTCATTGCTTGCATAGTTGAATTATCGGTTGCATCGTCGTATCAGTTGCTGGTCTTAGCGTCTAGTTCCTTTAGAGTTTCGAGTTCTGTTCACATTAGTCACGCCGCCGCTGCATCATTATCCCTTCCGCTGTCCACCATCCCATCCATTAATTTTCACCACGTGCTACGCACTGTTCATTGTCATAATCATAGTTGAGGTCATTCACATCTTCGCCTGATCCAATCTGCATCTTATCTAGTTTATCTTGGAAAGAGGGAGAAAAAAAAGATAGAGGAAAAAAAAGAGAGGAAAAAAAAGAAAAAGAGAGAGAAGAAAAAGAAAAAAAAAGCGTGAGAAAAAAAAAGAGAGAAGAAAAAAAATCGGATCTATCTAGAATCAATCTCGTACCTGAATTCGGATTGGAATCTGTTTTGCGCACTGTTCAGTAAAACAGGTGTATCTTCCTCATACAAAGTCCGTTTTGGCTCCGTGAGTACTCAAATTGAAGCTAGCGACGAGCCACATCTAAATAGTAGCTGAAGCTAGTTCAATATTTGACACCTCAAAATCGGCTTCTAAATAGGTCTTTTTGCCCTCTGAAGTTCGTGAAAACAGCTTGTTCCAATTTTTCAGGCCAGTTTTAGAATTCTTTGACTCCTCATATCAACTCGGAATTGAGTGATTCTTTTTGCATTGGAAAGCTTGAGTTAGTAGCATTCTTTGAAAGAATTTATCAAAAAATTGGCTCAAACTTTTCAAGAGGAAAATTGGAGAGAGAGTTGTTGTATATCCTGTTTGGCAGTTGTTTTTCATCATTATCTTTACTGCCGTTGTGATCTTCACTTATATCTTGCTGTCCAGAGCTACTTAGTATCCTTCATTGATGCTAGTTGTGCTACGCCGTGACCTCATTAGTGTTCTAGGCTCGCGTCTCTAGTCCGGTCTAGCCTAGGACCAGCACAGTACCGTCGTTGAGCGTTTATTCAACATTGCATCTTTGAATTGATTATTGCTAATCTTTTGCTACCATATATAGCCAACCCAGTTCCACATATTTCTACACCGTGTATACTTACGCTCCCCTGGCAATCGCTTTACTCAATATTCGGAGTTACTTGACACCGCTGGTTGCCGATCACCGCCTGCTGCATGGTAAGAACGTGTAAGACATTGATATTTGCTTTACTGTGAGTGTTTTACCACCACATCCTAGTAGTTATAGGAACATTATTTTTGGGTTTTGTTTCTTGTTCTACTAATGATGACAGGATCGAGAGTCAATTCATGGGCTTCGTCGATCGCGGGAGACGTGCCACCACCTTTGCAAGTACCACAACCGTCACGAGAGGTGCACAAACATCCAAATGCACATGATCAGGTTAATGTATCTATACCACCATTTAATGGCCGTTTTAAACCTGCTTTATATATTGAATGGGAGTTTGACATAAAAAATATATTTGCTTCCCATAATTTCGATGAACATAAAAAGGTTAAGGTTGCGGTTGGTTCTTTCACTGGTTATGCTTTGGTTTGGTGGAGTGAATATTGTCGGTTACACCCTGATTATATACCTACTACTTGGGATGATTTGAAACTTGCCATGCGACATACTTTCGTCCCTGCTTATTATACTCGTGACATGATTAAGAAGTTGCAACACTTAAAATAAGGTAGTGAAACTGTAACAAAATATTATGATGATTTACAAACTACCTTGTTGCATTTCTCTTTAGAAGAAAGTGAAGATGATTTTATGGATAGATTTTGGGGAGGATTAAACCGTGATATTCAAGAGATACTAATTCATGAAGAGTGTTATCCTATGGACCATTTGTTTCATCTTGCTTGCAAAGCTGAACAGGAAATAAAACGACGTGTTGGCTACGAGGAGAACAAGCGCACGGTGCACATTCCAAGAGTTGATATGATTGTTCCTTCAACTACTAGGCATACTATGACAACCACATCCGTTGTTGTCAGGACTACATCACCTCCACCATGTGACACATCGCCCCCGAGAGTGGCTACATCATCTGAGTTGATCATAAGAGGTAATGACAAAGGTACTGATCTTCCATCTCTACATGAGAATGATGAATGCCTTGTCAATTTGAATGCACCATCTGATGAGCAACACACTACTTTGATCACACCACCTATTTTAGAGGACTACGTTGATAATTTGACTTTGCCATGTGATCAAACAACTGAAATACCAACAATTTTGAGTGCACCCATTGAATTAACTATTGATGCAAAAGAACCAATGTTTAATCATTTTGATATGACCTCTAATCTTGGTGATGATTCTGTGTTGAATGACTTATTGCATGTTTGCTTATTTAAGCATGTTGTAGCATGTAAATTTGATGCAAGTAAGGTTTATTCACCAATGTTGGGATGGTTTAATGATGAACATTGTCAATCTTTTGAAACGAGTAAGAGCTTCACTTATATGTGCAAACTGAGTTGTAATATTTTCATGCCTTCTACTTCTTGTGCTAATTTTTTGGCTTTAGATTTTATGAACTATGCAAGTTACTCATCTATTCATGTGTCATATATGCAAAAATCAAGGGAAGTAAAAATGGATGACATATACATATACAACATGTACACCTTGTCTCTTTTGTTAGCCACATTTCAGATTAAGCAACGCCGAGGACGGCTTTATTTTCAAGAAGGGGAGGATGATGAGGACATGAATACCTTGGATATGACCAAAAATATTGCATATATGCATATTTGTCAGGTGATTTCTAGTGCAAACTATTCAATAATCTATTTATGTTATCCAGAACAAAAATACTTCACACACTTTTGTGTTTTGTCTAATTGCAGGTGTATGGGACATTTGTACAATCCACATATGAAGATAAGGAAGAAAGAGATGTTTATTTGCTGTCTAAAAAGTTCTCTCACGTCACTTTTGGCCCAGGAGAAGATAGAGTCCAAGTCTCTCACGTTCTGGATTCAGATTCGGACTGCACAGACACACCTGACTCAAAACGCACACAAGTTTTTCATACGGACTCCGAATTGGGTGATTCTTTTTTTGTTGGAAACTAGATTTCGTGCACCTTCCAACCCAATTGGAATCACCTTCAAATTCGTCCGGAGCGTTGAGTTGTGGACGAAACAATCTGATGCTGCAGCAGAATCCGAGTCAAACTACAAGTCCAAAGGTGTTACATCACCTTCACTTGGGCCCATTGGCCTTGTACGACCTAGATTTAGTTTTAGGCTGCCTTGGGACGTCCTCCCACCTCCTTGGCCGCCACCCCTTGCTCCTATATAAGGAGATCCATCTAGTAGCTTTTCCTTGGGATTTGTTTAGTTAAAAGTTAGCCATTGCAACTTCGTGTGCTTCGTTTGTGTCCAACGACCAGACCAAGACTTCATATTCTTGCTTTATATATTTGCAATATATTTGCAATATATTCTCCGCCACATAGTAACAGTCGGGGGCCGTCAGGAACCCAGGCTCACCTCTACCAGGATGGAGCCACCTGTCCTTCCAGCCCCCACATCGAAATCACTTGCGGGTACTCAATGAGCTGACCCGACTTTAGTCACCATCTGTATAGTATATATGTATAGTATATACCCGTGATCACCTCCCAAGTGATCACGGCCCGATAGTATAGCAAGGCAGACTGACAAGAATGTAGGGCCAATGATGATAAACTAGCATCCTATACTAAGCATTTAGGATTGCGGGTAAGATATCAATGACTGTAGCAACAATGACAGGCTATGCAACAGAATAGGAGTAACCGAACAGTAACATGCTACACTACTCTAATGCAAGCAGTATAGAGAAGAATAGGCGATATCTGGTGATCAAGGGGGGGGGGAGCTTGCCTGGTTGCTCTTGCAAGGAGGGGTCATCTTCGGTGTAGTCGAACACACGGACATCAGCACCGGTCTCAGAGTCTACCGGAAAGAAGTAACGAAGGGGGAACATAATAAATAACAGAGCAATCAAATGTAACACAAAGCAAGATGCGGCAATATGCAGTGCTAGGGGTGACCTAACATAGTGGTAGGTGATATCGGCGAAGGGGAGAACATCCGGGAAAGTATTCCCGGTGTTTCGCGTTTTCGGACAGATGAACCGGAGGTGAAATGTTGCAGGTTTGCTATGCTAGGGATGTGTGACGGGCGAACGGACTACGTATCCGGATTCGTCTCGTCGTTCTGAGCAACTTTCATGTTGAAAATAATTTAATCCGAGTTACGGATTAAAAGATATGATTTTCTAAATATTTACTAATTTCTGGAATTTAATTAATCATTTAATTTAATTCAAAATTGGATTAATGACATCAGTATGATGTCATGTTGACATCAGCAGTCAACAGGGATTGACTAAGTCAAACTGACGTGTGGGTCCAGTGGGACCCGCCTGTCATTGACACATCACCCTAACTAACAGATTAGTTAGGTTAATTAGATATTTAGGTTAATCAAGTTTATTTAGTTCCACTAAACAGGATTAATTAGGTTAATTATTTAGTTAATTATTTATTTATTATATATTGTTTTTTTAATTCTTCCTTTTTTTAAATCGTTCTAGGGGCGGGGCCCATATGTCATAGGCCCTGGGGGCATAACGGGCGTCGGGTTATGGGCACAACCCGAACGGGCACACGCCTAGGAGCAGGCGGACCCGGGAGGGCACGGGAACAGGGGAGGCCGGTGGCCAGGGCGTGGCCATGGCCGGAGTGGGACAAGGCCGCGGTGGTGCGCGGGCGGCCGCCAGAGGCCGT
>NW_021181249.1:75111-79049 GCF_002162155.2 Triticum dicoccoides | reverse complement strand
GGGTTAGGGTTTTCCCCCTGGTGGGGATATGGAGAGAGTGTAGGGGCCGGCTGGGCCAAATGGGTCAGCCAGCTGGGCCTTCTGGCCCAGTTGGCCAGGGGGGCCTTTTCTCTTTCTTTATTTGTTGTTTTTATTATTATTATTATTCTTTTCTGTTTTATTTTAGTTACACTTTATTTTTGGTTTAGTAAAATATGACAATAGCTCCAAAAATAGTGTGTCAAAATAATCCACTGTTCTAAGAAGTTTTACCTCAAAATAAAAATAGTTTAGTATTTCGTAAAATATATTAGGAGTATAACTAATTGTTTTGATGTTGTTTTAATCAATTTAGGGTATTTAATTATTTTATAAAGATGTTGTTACTCCACCAATAATATCCATGATTTATTTATCACATTAAGAACATTTTAGTTTTGACTTTTGAAAACTTTAATTGTTTGACTTGATTTTAAATTTGAATTTGAATCGTTTTTGAACCATCACGAGATTATCATAGTAACCGAGGTGATGTGGCATTGTAAACGTGGGATTACTTTAACCTAATTATCCGGGCGTCACACCCCTTTACCGCCTTCTTCGGCGCACCGAACACTTCGTGTGGACGGATGTAGCCGCGGCCGGACTGGACGAAATAAAGACCTTATTGGCCAGTAATCCAGTCCTAACAGCGCCAAATATTGGCGAACCCATGCTACTGTATATAGCTGCAACACATCAAGTTGTAAGCGCAGTACTCGTCATCGAACGAGAGCCTGATGGATACAAATTCCCGCTCCAGAAGCCGGTATATTACGTATCCACGGTCCTCACCCCATGCAAATCCCGATACCCACACTATCAAAAAATAGCATACGCGGTCTTCATGGCATCCCAGAAGCTACGACACTACTTTCAAGAGTGTTCGATTATGGTGGCCTCCGAAGTAGCACTCAACGACATAATAAATAACCGCGACGCTACGGGCCGGATTGCTAAATGGGCAATCAAACTCCTTTCGTTCGACATAACATACAAGCCACGGTGGGCCATCAAGTCGCAAGTACTGGCTGACTTTGTCACCGAATGGACAGAAGCCGAACTCCCTAAAGAGTATGGCACATACTCTAACTGGATCATGCACTTCGACGACTCTAAAATGCTGGCCGGATTGGGAGCAGGCGTAGTCCTGACGTCTCCCACCAGGAGACACGGTCCTGTACGTACTCCAAATATTATACACAGACTCCAACAATGCAGCCGAATACGAGGCTCTGTTGCACGTTCTTCGGATGGCAGTCTCTATGGGTATTCAACGCCTAGGAGTGCGCGGGATTCAAACCTCGCAATATCACAAATAAACGGAGACTTTGATGCCAAGAATCCGAAAATGGTGGCCTACCGTAATGCCGTCCTCAAAATGACATCCCGGTTCGAGGGGCTCGAATTCCACCATGTGGCTCGAGAAAACAATCAAGCGACGGATATTCTCGCCCGCATCGGCACTAAACGCGACCCTGTCCCACCTAACATATTCCTGGAAAGGCTGTTCAAGCCTTCCGTGGTATGGGAAGGGGAGTCCGGCAACCCTAGCACGGATCCGAATACACCCCCAGATTCCGAACCATCAGACATAATCGGAGGCTCCACCACCGAAATAACATCTTTGGCCCACGAAATCATGGCTGTAATCGCCTCGTGGACCAAGCCTCTCTTGGCCTACCTAAATAGGCAGGTGCTCCCCGAAGACCAAAATGAAGCACGTCGCATCATGAGGCGTTCTAAAGCTTACAAAGTCCATGAAGGGGAACTCTATAAGAAAAGCGCGACCGGAGTGCTCCAAAGGTGCATCTCCGAAGAGGAAGGACGGCAACTCTTGGTTGAAATTCATGCCGGACTGGGCGGGCACCACGTCGCGGCTCGAGCACTAGTCAGCAAGGCCTTCCGTACATGCTTCTATTGGCCGACAGCCCGAGCAGACACACATGACCTTGTCAAACACTGCGTAGGTTGCCAGCTCTTTGCCAATCAGAGTCACATGCCCCTACCGCTCTCCAAACAATCCCCATAACTTGGCCCTTCGCGGTCTGGGGGCTGGATATGGTCGGACCTCTTGATAGAGGCAAAGGTGTCCCGTCTTTCGATGAGATGATGGATATCGCTTTGGTGGCAGTCGACTTTGACGATCCGACTACGAACGTGCGAGGACGTCGCGCCTTAGCAATCGCTAAACCAACTCTGAGAGGTTATTGACCATGCTGGAGCACGATCAACCTGACCACGAGGGTCTGTTTCCTGCAAGCAAACAAAGAACAAGCAAGAAACTGAGATTGCAATCTGGATATTGCGAATATAAGATGAAAGCTTTATTAATCAAGGTGGGGTTCTGTGACGCCTTTGTCTGGTCGTTGAACACAAACGAAGTACGCGAAGTTGCAGCTATGGCGAACTTTTAATCTAAACAAAACCCAAAGTCTAAACGATGCCCTAAGGGCTGTATATATGGAGGAAGAGGGGGGAATTTCGTGGCCCTTGGTGGAGGGGTCCGAAATCAACCCTATCTCTTTTTTCCCCACACATACGGACTCTAAAAATAGCCTATACTTATGTATTTCGAAATTACATGGGCCTGGCCCAATAATAAGGTGACGCAGCACCTAAAATAGCCTCGGGACGAAATTTATGAAGTGGCATCTTGTATATTTCGTCCAAGGCTTCATGCACTCATTATGGTGGCTTCAAAGTCCTGAAATCATCACTTGTAACTCCGTTCTTGTTCCCCTTGCGCGTGCCATCATCTCCATGCTTGTTCTTGCTCCAATGTTCATCCTTCTCCAAGCTAGGCCCTTCATTTGTAAGCAAAACAAATGTATCCAATTTAGGCAGCATCATATTCTCATGAACATTAGAATCATTACCAAGAAACGAAAGTACCTGGTAATTTAGTGATGAGGACATGACTACCTTGGATATGACAAAAAATATTGCATATATGCATATTTGTCAGGTGATTTCTTGATAAAGGCAAAGGTGTCCCGTCTTTCGATGAGATGGTGGATTTCGCTTTGGTGGAAGTCGACTTTGACGATCCGACTACGAACGTGCGAGGACGTCGCGCCTTAGCAATCGCTAAACCAACTCCGAGAGGTTATTGACCACGCCGGAGCACGATCAACCTGACCACGAGGGTCTGTTTCCTGCGAGCAAACGAAGAACAAGCAAGAAACTGAGATTGCAATCTGGATATTGCGAATATAAGATGAAAGCTTTATTGATCAAGGTGGGGTTCTGTGACGCCTTTGTCTGGTCGTTGAACACAAACGAAGTACGCGAAGTTGCAGCTATGGCGAACTTTTAATCTAAACAATAGCCAAAGTCTAAACGATGCCCTAAGGGCTGTATATATGGAGGAAGAGGGGGGGAATTTCGTGGCCCTTGGTGGAGGGGTCCGAAATCAACCCTATCTCTTGTTTCCCCACACATACGGACTCTAAAAATAGCCTATACTGATGTATTTAGAAATTACATGGGCCTGGCCCAATAATAAGGTGACGCAGCACCTAAAATAGCCTCGGGACGAAATTTATGAAGTGGCGTCTTGTATATTTCGTCCAAGGCTTCATGCACCCATTATGGTGGCTTCAAAGTCCTGAAATCATCACTTGTAACTCCGTTCTTGTTTCCCTTGCGCATGCCATCATCTCCATGCTTGTTCTTGCTCCAATGTTCATCCTTCTCCAAGCTAGGCCCTTCATTTGTAAGCAAAACAAATGTATCCAATTTAGGCAGCATCATATTCTCATGAACATTAGAATCATTACCAAGAAACGAAAGTACCTGGTAATTTAGTTGGCGTGCACGAGCTCTAGTAATTGGTCCAGTATGTATAGCAGCAGGGGCTGTGGGTGTAACAATTGTATTGATGTCCTCATCATCCTCCCCTTCTTGAAATGAAGTCG